>NC_046662.1:147932383-147933463 GCF_010883055.1 Belonocnema kinseyi
TTTTACATCAACAATTTTGTTTGGAGGTGCTACTTCCTTTACAGCATCAGGGCAATGCCCACTCCACGAATCAATTAATAAGACACTTGAATGCCCAACATTATGAAAATACACATCCTTCAGCCATGTTTTGAAATGTTCTGTAACCATTGAAAAAACTCATTTTTATTCACGTGACATAAGTTAAAAACTGTAATCATCAATAATAAATATCATACCTGAAGTCAGTTTGCCAGAAGCGGAAGGCATCACGTAAATATTTGATGGCTTAAATAATTTGGATTCTACTACCGGTACAAAGGTTCCTTTACTTTCTTTTAAAATAATGAATAATGGGGAAAGCAGTCTCCCATCACCTGAAATGAGTGGTTGAATTCTGTAACTGTGAGTCGTCGAACATACAGATTCTACAAGACATTCAATTTGCTTTTCGCCTTCAATAGCTAGTGATTTTCCCGAGTGCATTTCAATTTGAAATCCAGTCTGATCTGAATTGTAAATTGATTCCAAACCTTTGCTTTTAATTATTTTTTTCACATCTGAAACAAAATCATCAGCTGCCTTTTGTAAATATTCTCTCCCTTCAACAGTATTTTTTGTTACGAATATATTCATCTTTCTGCTGACTATTCTGTGAGCCCTTTTAAAATTTTGTAGCTAATGACGTGACGCTTTAAACCTTATATCTTCATGTCCAATGATTTTCTGAGCTCGTAATACCCATTTTTGTAAATCTCTATCGTGAATTATATAACCGGCATCGGACGCCGACTGAAAATTATCTAATACATATTTATTGATTCTTCCAATTTTTTCTTTATAAGTGCCTCCTTTATTCAAAGTATGCGCCCATCGTCTCAACTGTGTAATTGATTGGACTTTTCGAAATCTATGCTGCACAGTTTGCAGAGCGAGATTTTTCGTAACACCGCTTCTCCAATAGTCCACAGCTTTTCGTTTGTAATCCCAAGATAGATCTTCTGTATCCGCTGTACATACTAGTCCGTGTTCATCAACATCCGCTGACCAAATTCTGTCAATATCTTCAACAATATGCATTTCAGTATCCTTAAATGGCTC
>NC_046662.1:147933563-147934618 GCF_010883055.1 Belonocnema kinseyi
CTTTCAAAGTTAATAAAAAATTAATGATTCAAAGCAAGAAGAACTAACTAAATATCGAATAAATTCATACGAAGAATAAACGTATAAACGCTTGGAAAACAAATTAAGAGAAGTAAACAGCTTAAAATAACAAGACACTCTTGAATTTACAACAAATTACATTGGAATCCAATAAATGTGCAACCAAATTCCAAACTCCAAATTTCATCAAAGTATAACATAGTATTTTGGAATTCGTACATATTAATTCTACCATATAATTTTTGGTCAATACTTATTTCCTGATTGTAAGTAAAATTTCTTTTTGCGTAAAATTTCTTAGCGCGGTAATTGGTAGATATTGTATACATGCCCTTGCCATTTTTCAAAAAACGCAAAGAAATTGAAAGTACTCTATTTTACAGCTCTTTACAAGCCCTATCTAAAGAAACCATAAAAAATTATTTTCATCAAATATGACGTGGGTATAAGCATTTTTCAAAAAATTAATATTTTTTTTCAAATTTTCATACATCTTAAAACTTTAATGGCAATAATATATTGTACAGAAAATATACATTCTTGTCTATCATTTAAATTTACGGAGATTTTGAAAATTTGAAACAAAATGTCAATTTTTTGAAAAAATGTTCATACTCACATCGTATATGACGAAAATAATTTTTTAATTAGTGATTTAGATACAGCTTATAAAGAGTTATAAAATGCAAGACTTCAAATTTTTATGTGGTCTTTTTCCAGAATTGGTGAGGGATCAAAGATGGACAAGAAATTTTGGAATTTTCAATATTTAATTATCGTTTGAATAAATTAGAAATGAAATTGATACGTAATTGTCAGTGTAATGTTGATTTAAATGATATTAAAAATTATTGCCTGACTTTGTAAAAAAACATTCAAATTAATGCGCTTCGGATTTCAGCGTGTAAAAAACAAATAATAATTACTATTTATAGATATTGGGAAAATGACTATCAATCCTATAAATGTTATACAATTATTATTATTATCTTTTCAAGCTATGAATATACAAGAAAGTCCCATTACTAAAGATG
>NC_046662.1:147934718-147942344 GCF_010883055.1 Belonocnema kinseyi
TTACACCATGATATAGTAATGGAATAACGAAATATAACAGTATAAATGTTAGGGGTAGCTCACCCCCTCAAGGGATTTTTTTTTAAAATGCCGGAACAGGTCCACTTTATTTTTGATTACTGTGCATAAAACAATTAATTTTGTCAAGATTCAACAGATTTTGGAATGTGTATAGTGAAAAAATGGCCATCAAATATAGTTTTTCATTAATAAAAAACGGGGGTTGCGAGTTTGATGACTAAAAATAATGCATAAATATGTGCTTTTCAATAACAAGTGTTACCCACTTTGTTTCAGTAAAAAATTACGAATTGTATTCGAGAAAATAAAAAAATGTGTTTTTAGGGGTGAACTTCAAGGGTGGGTTTCATCCCTTAAATGGGCTTATACGTGTCGAATATTTTTTGATGTTCGACAACATATCACAATTTCAAGAAAATCGGTGAGGTACACCTCGGGTACCTTCCTTGTAAGTTATGGTAGATGCTAGTTTTTTTTTACCCTGACTAGATAGAATTAAGGAATTTTACGTAGAATAGTTGAAAATGCATCAGTTTATTTGGTAGAAAATTCGCCTGTTGATAATTTAATAGAATATACGGATTTTTACCCAACTGCCTATAAGAATATTGTACTTGAAACAAAGTCCTTAAATTTATAAACCAGAAAGATGAATCCTTATCAAAACCGTACACAATATAAGTTATTTATTATACACATACACATATAAACATACACAATATTTGTATGATAATAAAAATGATGGTCGATTCTTGGGCAATCAAACAAAACTAGGGGGTGAAAAAAAGGATTGATTTCAAATCGTATATTTCAAATTATTTATATCTTACGGTAATTTTACAATGAAAAAAAGGATTTTGAAAAATAAGGGCCACACTAGTGTATTAAACACAAGGGCAATTTATTAAAAGGAAATTAAACTTCCCTTTCCAGGGAATAGAATTAAAATTAATATACTTATTATAGTAGATTATAATATGGAAAATATGAGAGAATTACTTCCAATGGATGAGTAGTTGCCTTAAGAATACCAGGGGCTGCCAAGAAACTCTCTGGAGAATGCATTTTTAAAATATCTTCGTATATTACTCCGTATGCAGTAATTGAAATGTCAGATCCATCAATTGGAAAAAACTTCAACCATATGCAATTTAATATTTAGACAGCTAATTTTTATGAATTATGTCCAATTTTCCTCAAGTTTCTTCATAGTAGATTTAACTATTCGTCTGATAGTCTAACACTTGTAAATAAATTAGTACATAATATTTAAATAAAATATATAATTAGTTTCGATTTCTGAGTAGCGTCAATAACACTGAAAATAAAATATTATTAATTAATCGTTTTATCATAAAACCTGAATGCCTGAGGGAGCCGGCATCTTGGAACTAGAAGTATTGCCAGTTTCCATTCTGTGTTATTAATAGAAACATTCTCCGAGGTCTTTTAATCAATCTAGGGGTTAAAGTTGGCTAAATGTTAAATTTATTCAGAAATTATTTTAAGAAATATTTCGCAAGTTATTTGCAAGCCCACGGGAATAATTTCGATTCCAAATGTATGAAAACAATTTATCTTCGCTCTCCGAGAAATTATTATCATCATAAAATCTGCTTTAATTCGATTTCAAGGTTTAATTAGATCTAAAATTTAATCAAGCGACAAAAATGCTTTTTTTTAAACCAAATTTTATAGACGAAAAAATGCTTCATTTTGTCACGAAAACCGTTCCCAGGAGATTTAATTAGTAATTAGTAATAGATATTAATTAGAATAAATTATCAAGCGTATGTACACAAGCTTTAGTGAATTTATTTTAAAACAAATTAATATTTCATTTAGTTATTCAAAGCAAGTTTAATTCAAAAGTATACTGAAATCTGAACAGTTAAGGGATTAAAAGTGGAGAGTGAAACAAGAGAGGTGGAAATAAAAAATTTTTTGCAAGAAAATAGAGTGCAGGTAAGGGTAGAAGGAGTCAAGAGAATAGGAGGGACAAATGAAGGAAAAGAAGGAATGTTTCTAGTAAAAGTGGGGAGTGAGGAGGAGAAAAAGAAAATTATGGAGGGAAAAAAATTATTAAGAGGAAGAAGGGCAAGAATTGAAGAAGATCTGACATGGAGGGAGAGGAAAAGGAGATGGCAAATAGAGCAAAGAGGAAACAAAGTGAAGAGGAACGAAGAGGGAAGGGAAGGGAGAAACGTGAAAATTGCTTTCTGGAATGTATCAGCTTTGAAGAACAAGAATAAAGAATTTTGGGAGGAGTTACAAAAGTGGGATGTGATTATCACGAGTGAAACTTGGGCAGATGAGAAGGACTAGAAGCGAATCAAAAAGCTGTTACAGAAAGGTTACGTGCGGACAATGCAAGAAGCAAGAAAAGAACACGTTAAAGGGATGGGGATGGGTGGTATGGTGTCAGGGGTGAAAAAAGAATTAGTAATAAGGAGGTGGATTGAGGAAAAGAAAACAGAATTGGTTTTAATAGGAGGGGATTTAAATGCATGGACTGGCGAACAAGGGGGAGGGTTATGAGGTGAAGAAAAAGAGGCATATATAAGGAACTCCAAACATAGAGAAACAGACAGGGAGAGAAGGAAGTTACTACGCATGATAGGAGAAACAGGATGGTTTATATGCAATGACAATATGAAAGGAGCTGAGGAAGGGGAGATCACATTCATAGGAAAGGGAGCAACAGTAATAGACTGCATCTTGGCTGAAGAAAGAATGTGACATATGATAGGGAGTATGAAGGTAGGGAATGAAATAGGGTCCGAGCACTTTCCGGTCATAGCTACATTAAAAAGAGGCGTCAGTAAGCACGGCAGCGGGAGAAAGGAAAAAGGGTGCGAAAGAAACACGAAAATGGGAGTCTGGGGGGTAGATAAATTAAAAGAGTTTAAACAAAAGATGGAAAAGGGGAAGGTTAGGTATGAAAAAGAGGAAGAAATAGATTCGTAAACTAAAAGGTTGAAGGGGTCCATTGAAAAGGTAGAGGATGAGCTGGGTACTAATGAAGAAAGAGTAGGGGGAAAGAGAGGCTGGTGGGACGAGGAATGCTGTGCGAGTAAAGAGAGAATAAAAGAGTGTGTGAGCAAATGGAGAAAAGGGAAAATGGAGAAGGAAGATTATAACAGGAGGAAAAAAGAACATGAGAAGATGCTGGAAATAAAAAGACGAAGGGGAAAGCAAGAATATAAAGTAGAAGTAGAAAAAACGATCAAAGAAGGTAGGGTGTGAGATGTGATGAAAAGGGATAGAGGGGAAAGAAAGGGCGTTAACAAAGAAATAGAAATGGGGGAATGGACGGATTATTTTAAGGGTCTATTAGGGGTAGAGCAAAATAAGATAAAAGGGGAGAAGTGTAGGATAGTCCAAGGAGAAATGGAGGAAGGGAACGAGATTACAAAAGAAGAAGTGAATGAGGCAATAAATAGGTTAATAGGAAACAAGGCGACAGGAGAAGATGGGATGGAGAACAAAGCGATGTAGTATGGAGGAGAAGGGATTAGGGATAGGATGTAGAAGATCTGCAACAAGGTCTGGAAAGGGGAAGGTTTCCCGGAAGAGTGGACGACGGGACTGGTCGTACCGCTTGTCAAGAACAGGGAAGGAAAGAAGGTAGAGGAATACAGAGGGATCACTCTCCTATCAGTCGGCTACAAAATATATGCAGAAATCTTAAGAAAAAAGTTGGAGAGTCCGGTAGAACAAAAAGAAAGTAACTCACATAATCAGACGGGATTGAGAAAAGGGATGGGAACTATAGACTACATATACGTACTTAACTATTTAGTTAACAGAAAGAGCAAAATAAATTACGTTTGGAAGATCAACGGATAACAAGTCGAAATTGTGGAGGAGTTCTGTTACCTATGTTTTTGATTTGAGGCAGAAGGGGGAAACGAGCTGCAGGTGAGGAAAAGAATTGAATGCGCGAGTAAAGTAATGTGTCAAGTATGGGGTATAGGAAAGACAAGGTTCAAGAACGTTTGGAGAATGAGGGATGGTTGTTTGATGCGTTGGTGTGGACGGTGTTGTGTTATGGTGTAGAGATCTGGGAATGGAAAGAACATAGGAAAGTAGAGAGCATGCATGAGCGATTTCTGAGGTGTTTAGTAGGGTTTACCTCGAGTTGCCCAGGATATATGTTGAAAGAAGAGTTAGCAAGAGAAAATATGGTTACTAGAGAAATTAATAGAGCCTGGAGGTTTGAAGAGAAGCTAAAAAGGGGAGAGGCAAGTAGAATTGCACAAGCATGTTTCGGCGAAATTCGGAACAATTAAGCGAGGACCAGAATATCTGCAAAAAATAAAAAAGGAAGAAAAATGGAGTAAGGTTGTACGGTTCAGAATGGGAGAAGGAGTGAGAACATGCATATATTGGATGGATGAAGAGGAGAATTTATGCAGAGTATGTGGATACGAAATGGAGTCATGGGCACATGTATTAGAGAGATGTACAGGAGAGGAAGAGGGACAGTTGAGTGTGGATGAGTGTGTAAAACGGATCTTGGATGATAGTGGATAGAGAGTGACATCGTGGAAAATGCATTTTTTTATGGTAAGAGGAAACGGAAGCCCTGAAAGCTCGCTTATTTTAAGAATTAATGTCACTACTGTTACTATTGTTTATCCTACGTGATGCGAAAGAGTAGAATATAAGTAGTAGTTAAGTTCGGCTAAGGATGAAATTGCAAATAGATGTACAGGGAGCGTAGGCCCTCAAACCCGTAAAAGATAGAAATTAAATACATACATACATTATAGTTGAATATGCTCTATTTTGATCATCGATATTTATATTAAAGTTTGTGATAGTCACGTCATTCAATGTATTGTCTATAGTTTCGATTTAAATTTTTTTTTAGAATTTTAAGAAATAATTAATGTTTTATCTTCGACACTGGAATTAATTAGGAAATTTCTATTTGAAGTTTGAAGCTGTTGATTATTCGCGATTGTTTTTGCTAGTTAAGGATTTCGTAAAACTTGAAGATGTGTTATTGCCTCGTCTGATTCAGAATTTTGGTCCGATATTTATGTTTCTCATTATGATAATAACTTGAAATTCGACAACTGCAGATTATATAGAATTCTTTATTTTCTGGGGGTACAGGGCATAAATATAAATGGTAGAATTCTTAAAATTAAAAGTTTTTCAGAATCCTGTTGAGTTCCATGTGCTGTTTGTAAAATATTGTATGTCCAAAACAAAATTTCTAAAATTGATCAAGTGTGATAAATATTGTTTTGAGTAAAATTAATAATTGTGTGTTATTTTTGAAATAACAAGAAAAACTTTATCAAATGTTTTGGAAAAAAATAAAGATTTAATTAATATAAAGTTTTAATTCAGCGCTTTTATTAAATTATGAGAAGTTTTTAATAAATTTGATAGAGACGATGTCAAGGAGATAAGTACTTATTTCTATTCATCAAAAAAAAAAAAAAAATTTATTCAAGTTAAAAAAAATTAAAATTAATTTATTTAAATATGAAAATTTTTTTACAGAGGTTTGTATTATAAACGAAAAATTAAAGATGGATAAAAAGATTTAATTTAATACAAAGATGAAAAATAATGTTTTAATTTAACTATCAGAGACCTTAGAGAGTCCGTATATTAAAAAAAAATCAAACAGATTCTATTAAAGTTAAAAATGAAATTAACCTTTGAAATATGAGAAATAATTTAGAAGTTTTACGGCGCAAAAAAAATTAGAAAAATTGTATTGTGACATTTATTTTAATTCAAAAAAATACTTAGAAAACTTTCGTAAAATTGATTTATTTATTTTAATTCGACAAAATACTTTGAAAATTTACGTGAAATTGATTTCTTAATTTTAATTCGAAAAAATACATAGAAAAATTTTATTTTTTTATTTTAATTTAGAGAAAAACTTTAGATGAGAAAAAAAATGTCCTGAAATTTTTGATTTTTTTTTAGTATAGAGAAAAAGTCTTAAAAAAAATGTTGGAAATTTATATTTTTTACACTAATATTGAAAATAAATTTAAAAATTAGTTTCAAATTCTATTTTATAATTTCATACAGAGAATAACTTAAGAAATGTTTTTAAAATGTATGTATTTTAAAAAAATTTAACATTCGATTATCTCAGAATTTTCGTATTGCTTTCGTTTCCAGGCCGATGCGCCAAAATTTATAACAAGGTATGTTACATCTCAGATGAGATGCACTTACCTTGATATAAAATAATTATATCAAAACTTATGCTACTTCCTCTTTTTTATTCTAAATTTGTAAAAAAAATATCAAAAAAGAAATTGAGGAACAAGCAAAAACGAAAGGTTGAGACAATCGAATTATTGATTTAAAAATGGTTAAGATATAAAATTACAATTTATTAATATCAAATTTTCATGAGTGATATGTGTTACTTTTGTTGATATTTAATTGAATATATGCAGCATGGAACTGCCAGAATATTCTTTATAACTTCGTCTTAGTGTCCACCCTTTAAAAAAGGAAGATTTTAGTCACGAGTTTTTAAAATAATATTGAGAAAGAAATAAAGGATAGCAATATTATTGTGGAAACTTACCAAAGATTTTAATTTATTGCCGCTGGGAATAAGGCCCTTTGTAGAAACTCGAGAATCCTGGTCAAGCACTTGGTTGGTAGAGTTGGTCGATCTCCCTTCCTTTGCTATTGTATAGTAGCACAATAGGTTGGTGGTGCGTTTTCTTAGGAGGGCTTTCTTGCTTGTTAAAGGGGCTTCACTTGATTCTAAATGTTGTTTTTTTTTAAGTTCCGGAGAGTCCTTGGGCAGCGATTCGATGGTAGAAATAAACTTGTTTTAAAATTACCGGAGAGTTCTTGGACAGCGATTTGATGGTAGAAATAAACTGTTTTTAAAGTTCCGGAGAATTTGGTGGGCAGCGATTCGATGGTAGAAATAAACTGTTTTTACAGTGCCGGACAGTTGTTGAGCAGCGATTCGATTGTCGAAATAAACTTGTCTTAACCCTTCAAGACCTGGGTTTATATAGGCAGAAATCTGATCAGGGGAGGAAAAAATATGCCTTTGGTGGACCATTTTCTGACATTCATTTATAGCATGCTGACACAGATCTTGGAATATTGCGTAGGTGGGAGGCCATGTGCCGGTCTTTGCAATGCATTCTCTTGAGGGTTAGTTGAAGACCACACATCATTATGACGTTTATAGCCTTTCACCAATTGGGCGATAGTAGATGGGCCTCGCTTGTTCCTTCGTAGGGCTTGCTTCCTTCTGATTGGTTATGACGTCAATGACCGCGCTTTCACATGATTCATGTTGGTATTACCTGATATTTCTTAGAATTTGACATAGGATTTATAATATGATTCAAAATATAAATAGTCAATGTATATGACAATAATAATTGATAATAATTGATCATGGCAATTAAAAATAAAAGATAATAAAAGATCAATTTATAAATAACTCAGTCTTCGGATATATAATATAAAGTGATTGATATATTATGGTCGGTACAGTCTGTCAAGTTAAAGCGTGGGTGGCTTTACTCGCAGTCGGTAAGGTGTATCGACATGATTTTGGTGTCAAAATATTAAGAAGAGCTCCCT
>NC_046662.1:147942444-147944757 GCF_010883055.1 Belonocnema kinseyi
TGAAAGAGGGAGCTCTTCTTAATATTTTGACACCAAAATCATGTCGATACACCTTACCGACTGCGAGTAAAGCCACCCACGATTTAACTTGACAGACTGTATGGTAGGGTGTTTCGGATAACCCTTTACTAATCGATAAGTGTTCCTCAGAGAATATATTCAAATAATACTTTTATGAATTTATAGGTTCTGAGTATTTTATATGATTGATATTGACAATTGATTATTATTATAAATAAGTAAATATTAAGTATATATAACGGTCAAAGGCCGTGACAGATTCATTGAATGCAAATGGATGTAATTCGTTGCAAATTAAACTATTTATCTAAAATGTAACTATTTCCTTAAAATCTCGGTCATTTTCTGTGGAATAATAGTATATGTTTATCTAAAAAGTTAAGTATTCTATTTTCGTTTGAGAAATGATCACTTTTAGTTGAAAAATCATGTGTTTTGTCGTAATTCTTCCTCTTCGTTTCAAAATTTATCTTCTATGGTAGAACAGTAATTTTTCACGCTTAAAAATTCTTTTCTCTCTGCTAAAAATAATCTTTTTCGTTAAAAATTCATATATTCTGCTTGAAAATTTAACTCTTTGGTTTAAAATGCAACTACTCAATTTTTTGTATCGAAGGAATTAGGATTTAATGTATCGATAAGGATTAAAATTTAATTCTCTTATTTGAACAGTGTCGCCCGTTACAAAACCTTCCAAATATTTCTTGCTTGCAGAGTTTTAAAAATTTCTTGAGTTTCAATTTTTTTTACATACCTGGAGATCAAAAAAATCTTCTTAATTTTTTAGGAATTTCAGTCATTCATTTTTTTCGAAATAATTACTAATTAATTCACTAACGTTTTCATACAATTCTTTAACACTTTTGAAAATAAAAAAGAATTTTTCAGGGTAATTGAGAACTTTCCAATGACAACAATGTTTTTTAGTAGAAAAAAAGTTTGACAAGGCTCAGGAGTCAAATTTGGAATTACTGCAGATGTTTAAAATTTTGATTTCGGTCTTTAGTGGAATTATCATTATAAGTTGTGGTTTGAAGATTTGTCTGAGTATATGTGGACTTTTTAAACATAGAAATCTTCTTCACTTGTGATTGTTTAATATTCTTCAGCATATCTGGAATTTGAATGTATAGAAATACACTACAAAAAAATCGATAAACCTCAAAAATACAAAAGAATAAATAAAAAATTACTGAATTCTAATTTCGACTCCTGGGCGTTATTTCTGATTTGCCATTTTTTTAAGGATAAAAAAATTAATTTTTTCGAAAACCCACACGCGAGAGAAACAAGAAATTAAAAGACGAAAGTTGTGATAAGAATTTTCCCACGCAGCAGGCGGATTTTATTGTATTTTTGTACTCTTTATTATTATGTTTTTCACGATCAAAACAAAAAATAGGCACCCTATTCAAAAGTGATTCTTAACAAATTTGTACATCTTTTTCAAATGCACAATTTCTGCCTTCCCGTCTTTTCCGTATTTTCCATGTGCTTGAAGTTCTGAATCATCTTCAGGATGAATTGTTCGTCTTTTTTAATACTATATATATATCCGTACAGAGGATTTTTGAATCTTGAAAAAAAGTTGTCTAAAAAATGTTTAACATGCGCTTACTTTTTGAATTTTTATCCAAAATGGCTGGCTAAAGAACTTGACCTTCAGTTTAAGACACTCAGAAATATACAAAAGGCCAAGCCAAGCTATAAACTCTTTTGAAAGTTATCGTACTAACAAAATAAAAATCTACAGACTAATAGACAAACAGAATAATTAAACTAAAATGAGATAAGCAATTTTTTGCAAATCATGGGTTTAAAAGATACCTACATTTTTTTAATTCTTCCAATATATAGTGGACATTTTACACGAAAAGGAAAAATTTTTAGGCATCGAGCCATTTTAGAAGAAAAAAATAAGGATATTTTCTGGACCACTGTAATAAGAATGAAACAATCACGCGAGTTAATTATGAATAATCTTTTTCTTTGTTCTTATAAATATATAACTTCTTACACGGTCATTTTATTCGCAGTCGAATAAGGTCCTATAGGCCGCGCACAAGGGTAATGCAAAAAAAATTATGAAACACATACCTGCGGGCGCCAGCCTTCATAAAGGCAATCTTGAAACTTTAACTAGGATGAGGACAAATCAGCCCGGATTTGGCCAAAACGGTCAAATAAAATAGAAGAAATACGACACGATAATTACCGATAAGCGATAAATAACTAAAATTCCAAAGAAAATGCCTTACAAGAGGCTAGCTCGGTCCTTAGGTAGAGAGGGGG
>NC_046662.1:147944767-147956549 GCF_010883055.1 Belonocnema kinseyi
AAACTTGGCAAGATACTTCATAATAAAATAAGAATATAATGACAAAGTCAAATAGAAAGGTACAGTTGTCTAATAAGGCGTTTACATAATAATGAGGGAATACATAAGAAAAGGTCAAATACGAATGAAAGGATACCAGTGACATGTAGAAAATATCGTATTAGAGTCAAAACAGTATTCAAAAGAAAGTATTTGACCGAAAACTAGGCGAAATCCGGTAAAAAGAAAAAAATTACTTTAATTAATAGGCGATCTAACAAAAAAAGAGGGGGGGGGGTCGACAAAAGAGAGGCACACATAAAAATTAACTGTTAAAAGTTATAATGAAATCGGAAACGAGAAAAGGCTACATAAGGGTCGGGACGTTACATGAGTAAAGGGTCGGCACAGGGATCATAATATGTATTCACATTTTAAAAAAAGGGGACATACGAAGAAACTCCGAATAATCCATAATTAGACACGACACAGAATCACAGATAACAAGGCGAAGAGAACATCACTAGTTAGCACTTCATTAAATAAGAACTACTCACTAATCATAGTGATCCAGCCAAGGGTCATTAAAGTCCTACTATATGATAATGAAAAGAAAAGGTAAAAAAGACCTCGCTGAGTCACTATAAAAGAGATTTAAGTTCTACCTCAAGACAAGGAAGATGTAGTCAAGGGAAAAGTTGATTACAAAAATTTGGCACTGAGGTCCACATCCCAAGCTTACAAGCGATACTAATAAGACGCGTGCCCGGCGTGTCGACCACCGCACGAGGGGACTCACTTACGAAGAGCGGGGGGAAGAGGCAAAGAAGCTAATGCACAAACTTAAGGGCATGTGATACTTACCGTTTCCCAGGCTTTTTTCCACAAAAGTTAAAAATTTTTAAAACTGAATTCGGAGATGCTATAAAATATAATAACGGACGTCTCCGGACTCTTTTTTGTGGGATAATAACAAAAAAAATTTATTGTGCTAAATAAAAATTTTATGCATACGTATTATTTTGAGGTTACGTCGTTTTTCATCTCTGCCTTTCCGATAATCTGGAAATTATTTATGAAATACACTTTTTTGATTGCCTGCAAAAAGGGTTAGTTCCGGGAGATTAGTTACTATGTTTATTTGCAAGTCCAAAGTTTTCGGCCAAAAATATTGTGTAGTTTGGAAGTAACGCACAGGAGAATTGTAACATACATAACCTCCAAATGTACACACATTGTTAGCAATATCAAAAAATTTTTTGAAAAAAAACCACAAATAAAGTGTGCGGGGATGTCCTTTAGCATGTTCGCTATAATTTCCCAAAGTTTTAAAACAAAATA
Source organism: Belonocnema kinseyi (assembly GCF_010883055.1). Classification (NCBI taxonomy): domain Eukaryota; kingdom Metazoa; phylum Arthropoda; class Insecta; order Hymenoptera; family Cynipidae; genus Belonocnema; species Belonocnema kinseyi. The sequence continues at coordinate 147,946,088 of NC_046662.1, forward strand.
TTGATTTTTCTAGAAAAAAAGCCGTCGGAACGTAAAACTGGTAAAATCGATACTAATTCCTAAGTGCTATGCAAATTAATCAGATTTTGCTAAATTAAAACTTTTTTGAATTAAACCAAAAAAAAGTGTATGGGGACGTCCGTTAGCATGGTCGCTATCATGTCCCAAATTTTTAAGACAAAATATTGATTATTAAAGAAATAAAGCCGTCGGAACCTAAAACTGGTAAAATCGACAATTTTCTAAGTATCACATGCCCTTAAATTAAGAATCCCTGCGGTGAAGAGAGAGACCGATTATGCCACACGCCGCTGGTCTGCCTCGCTGCTGTTCTTTCTCCTCACTTCCTTCCTTCCTTCCTTCCAACCTGAAGACCGTTTTCTTTTAGCTCGAAATCTACCACGTGTTGGCTTCGAACCACTGGACTTGAGGCCGGTAAATATGGCGAAAATGCCTGTCCACTGTCGGACTTTGCGGTCATTTCACCCTGGGTTTATTCTTAGGTTTTAATATTAAGAATAACCCTTAACTATATTGAGAGAGAGAAGATTATATTCTCAACGGTACGGTACATTAGGCCGAAATGCCTATCCATTTACGGATTTTGTGGTCAATTCGCCCGTAAATTAAGTATTGTTGGTGCTTCAATTTAGTGCAATACCTTTTAAATGTGAGTTTTCGGTAATTCGCCCGTGGTCCATCCTCACTAGAAACGAGCCTTGGGTATGTAGATGTCCTTGAAGCCAAACGGAACCAAAAAAAAAAAAATGCCAGAATCAGCCTGAAGATAGTAAATGAAGGTCTTTGGACTGTAGAAACCTCACTAAAAGGGGTGGTAGCGAATCCTAATCCATGAAGCCACGGAGTGTAGACATTCTTGAGCCTTCCCGCTCAAGACCGCAAAGTCTTCACAATTGTTATATAGATACAAAAAAAATACTAGACGAAATCAAATTATCTTAAATTGAAAATTTACAAAGAGCAGTCATGGAGTGCCGAATTTTACTCGAGGTGTCTAATATCAGTGTAATTAAAATAATAATTTTAATTTGTTACTAGATCATTGTGATGGTTCCAAACTGCAACATCACAAACTGTGTAGGAGCAATATAATTTTTATATGTAAAATCAAATAATGTTTCTTCATTTATAAAAGTACTTTATAGAAGGACAAAAAATTTCCTAACAGTACAAGCTTTTGAGACAATTATAATTACAACTAAAAAAATCAAACACTTAAACGAAAAATGCCGTTGATATATTGAACTTCAATCTAATTGAGCCTACGAAAAAAATGAACTTCCTCATATTTCGTATTAATTTCTTTTTCATATTTTAATAGTTGCTTAAAATTCGTAGCATATTAACATATTAATATTTTCAGTGAAATATATTCGGGAACAAATTCTGTTCGAACCTCCTGAAAAATGTGCAATTATATCAGACAAAAATTTTGAACATTTCCCTTCAAAATTAGGATGGAAAAATATTTATTCATTATTCATTATTTAAAGTAATTAAAATAATATAACAAGTATGGCAAAGTTAATCTCCATATTCTGAATTTTCAACGCAATTTTAAGTTTTCAATATTTCACTTACTCTTAGAGCAGATGCAGAACTATCATTTACTGAATTTTATCTTCCCAATAATGTGTACCTGAAGCTTTGTTAACTTATCATTTGTGGGGTGGCCGCTGGACGGAAAACCGGGAAACGGCCGATAATTTTTTGTAACCGGAAAAAGCCGAGAAATGAGTATGATAGTGAATTTATTTATTCACAAGGAATTTCACAAGTTTTGAGAAGAACCATCTCTCAAATCACTTGGAATATTACAAATATCACATGATATAATTCAATTAAAAATAAATTCGATTTCAATTTTTTTTCATGTTAAGTTTAGTTGTTAACTGTTTTAATTAAATTCATTCTTAAACGTAAATTTTTAACTGAAAGAATTTAAAAATACGAAATCCTTAATAATTAAGCAAATTGACATGTGTGATTCAAACTTTATAAACTAATTCAAATGTGAAAATTACTTAAAATTAATATATTCATTAATTCAAAGATTTTATTTAATTTAAAATCCTATTCAAATATTGTTTCAGTCGAAAATATTAAATTGCCAACCTATTCAGATCGAAAATTTTTAATGAATAAAATGCCTGAGTGAGCAATTATACATCAAACATTCAAAAGTAAACAATTTTAAACTGAATCTTTCGAAATAGAAAGCCTTCAATGGTAAAAATTTCAGAGTGCAACATTTAAACTTTTAACGTTACAATTGTTATTGTAACGTTAAGTAACAATTAAAAATTTTTATTTTGAAAGGACCAAAATTGAACAAAATAAAATTAATTTTGGTATTTAATTTAATTGCTATTGCAAGAGGAACTTTCCTAGGTTTACATTTTTAGTGTGTGGAAAATGTGAAGTATTGTATTTTCAACATTTTTATCAACCTTGAAATGATACAGTTCTAATTTTTGTTAAATTGGCAGTACATATAGTAGTTCTAAAGTTTTTATTGAGTTGAAAGAGATACCGTTTTTTTAATTGGAAGAGGCCATTTTTTTATTTTCAAGTTTTTTTTTGTGTTTGAGGAAAGAATTTCTTATTTTAGTTTTTTTTTGGTCTGAATTAAAAGAGGATAATTAAAAAATATAGGAAATTCTAATTTTTGTTAAATTGGTAGCACATTTTATTTTCGTAAAGTTTTTATTGAGTTGAAAGTGATTGTAAGAATTAGGCTTTGCTGAATTCAAGTATGTACGGTCCTGCTGGGCTCTCCTCCCACCTTAAACTACAGGGTCGACGCGCGAGCTGCGTGCGAGCGCGTAGTTTTTCAGTCTGATTTGACTACTAAGCGTGGGCGCTAGCATTATTAGCTCTCGAGCTTATTCATTAAGTATTAGAGTTAGATTCCATCGGAGTTTTGTATCAATAAATAACCAAAGTTAAAGAGTGTACTTCTGTGTTGTGTAGAAAAGTTATTTACCTAATCACCGGTCCTCTACGCTATATAAATATAATAGATGGTAAATCCCACATGGTAGCAGAGCGTGGTTACGATTAACGGTAGTGAAATCTGGTGATTAGCGTATATAAAAAGACAAAGTAAAGGTCTGTCAGAGTGTGAAAAAGTGAAAATCTTAGTATTGCATCATATATTAAGACAAAGGCTGCGCACGACAGGAAAGAACCGGCAAGCCGAGTTATCAAAGTGATCGAGACGTTGGAGAGCGGATGTTTACACTTCGGCGTGCCATAAGACACAACAAGATTTTCAGCTGGACATTTTAAAAGTAAGTCCCATGTTTAAATATTGCAGTCTCACTAATTCGTTCTTTATCGGAAGTGCAATTAAAAGCATTGAGTTGTATATTAACAATAAAATTATTGAGTTATAAGCTGGGAGTGAAGCTTATCAATATTGATATCAAAATAAAATTATTGAGTTATAAGCTGGGAGTGAAGCTTATTAACATTGATATAAAAATAAAATTATTGAGTTATAAGCTGGGAGTGAAGCTTATTAAAATTGATATCTATATATTGAATGTACATAAAGCTAGAGAGCTTAACAAAATGTACATTATAATATCGAGTTTTGAGTGAGTATATACAAAAAAAAATCATTGAAAAATATTTACACAGAGGTGTAATATATTTAAATATGTAAGCGATCAATGATATTTTCACAGAGGTGAAAATTCAAAAACAGAAACTCGAATTAAAATACGGGAATTCCGAGAGTCGAGAGGTGATCGTGTGCGGGGAGTGGTTAATTTGTGTTCAAATTTTATGCTAAAATAGTTTTTTAATGTTACGAAATAATAGAAAATTAAAAATTCTTTTTTAACACGTCATATTGGATGCTCGTTTTCTTTGTCGCTTATGTGAGTACGCGTTGACGGGCTTCGTAGCGATCTCAAGTGCCTTGTACTTGAGTGAGTCACGGTCTCTCTCGTGCACGCTTCGGCTCCTTGAATCGAGGCGTTGCGCAGCATCCTACGGTCGCCGTTCCATATAGAAAAGCCGTCGGCTAACACTTGGAGAAAACGGAGGGAGTTTTATCGATTCTTGTGAAATTTCCCGGGCCGGTATGTAAAGTGTCGAGTGTCTTTGGTCCCACGCATGCTACGTTTTATACCTCTTGTCAAGAGGTAGTCTGATCACTGACTAAGGAAATCAGCAGGATTCCATTTGTGACTCATACGTGTGCCTGTACAGCCCAAAACCGACCGATTTTCGCGGTAACTCACAAAGTCGAGCATCGGCGAGTGGTGTGCATGTATGATATACACGGTGGAAAAATCTGATTTCTCGTTTCGGATTGAAGTAATTTTTTCTGAATTGCTTTGATTCAGAAGCATGAAACATAACTCTATTAGTTAAGAGGAGTATTACCTGGTATCAAATTGAGTAATTAAAAGAGATTGTGAGTTTGAGTTTGAATAAAATTCCGAGGAGTTTTTTTTTTGAGTTTGAGAAGTATATTATTTTGAGATGAGAGCATAAGTGATGAAATTTAATTCAATCACGATGTTGAGTATAATAAATTGATATATAACAATAACATATATATACTAATTGAGAATGTTTCACAATCCTGGAACAGATGGCTAATAACTTTGATGAGGATGCTTCAATGCAACAATATGAGGAGTACATGAGAGCACGGAATGAAGTAGAGACTCATCCTGTGCAAAATATTCCATGTAAGAAAACTTTTATTAGCCATCTATATCTGACTGATAATTGAAAGCGCTGTGAACTTTGAGAATTTTTTTTTAGTTGAGTCTGAGTGCGTTTGAGAAAGTCAGATCTGACGTTTTTATTGGGTTGAGAAATCCAGGTAATTAATGAGTTTTTTATTTTCACAGCTGCAACCACAACAATAAGTGGGACCATGTCTAATGATTTTCAAAATGAAAATAATAGAGATAACAATAATGAGACTGCAAGTTTGCTCAATTCTAGAAAAGAATTTGAAGAACTTCAAAAGGCAATAGCTCAGGCTCAAGCTTTAGCTAGTAATATGATTGAGACTGAGCAAATGTCAAGGACTATAATGAAAGATGCTGTAGACAGATTGGCGTCTGTACAAAGAATGATGCTTGAGTCCGAAAAATCTAGAATGAAATCTTTGCAATCAGAATCTAGAGTTAACGAAGTACAAACTGCACAAGCTATGAAAACCAATGTATCAAGCATGATGCTTATAAGTTCAAAAATAACGAGGAGTTATAAACTTACCTCAAAAGCAAGTTACGAAGTATGGCTGGATAGTCTTAAAACAGAATTAACTAGTTGGATGTTATTGGATATGATTGATCCTAATGTACCTGGACCAACTGGCTTATCAGCGGCTGAAGTAATAGTTAGAAAAAATTCAGTCAAAGACATAATAATAAACCGAATCGATGAAGACTATCACAAGAAAATTCTTGGTTTGACAGAGCCATTAGAGATTCTAAATAAATTGAGAGATAGCCGAAAAGGAGAAGTCAGTTCAACTCCAACTTCAATAAGAACCAAGCGCTAGAACTTGAGGATGGATGAAGGAGAAAGAGTTCATGACTTTTGCGAACGCTTTGATCAAATCATCCGAGAGCACGAATTGAGTGATGATCCTGAAAAGTTGACTGAGCAAGAGAAGAGATCAACATTTTATCAAGCCATCATTGGAGTTATGCCTGAAATAAGGCGCACTGACTCAGCAGTTGTAATGACAACTGGAAAAGAGATGGGTATGGATGCTTTGAGAAAAGCTATGCGCCGTATCCAAGAAGATAATGATGCTGATCCCAAAAGTGCAAAAGGGAAAAATCCAACAGCATCAAGAGCAGTGCCGCTTAAATCAAAAGGCATTAACTACACTTGCCACCGATGCAACAAAGAGGGACATTGGCAACATTAGTGTCCACTTAAAGATACAAACTATTGGTTTTGTAACAACTGCAAGCATATAGTTGATCATAAAAGTAATGAATGCATTGCCAATCGCAAACCTTATGGACAAAATAAGAGATACCTCAATCAGTATGATGAGTCATATAATCCTCCTGCCAAGAAGGCTTATAATCAAGCTCAAAGAAGTAGAGGCATCGCCAATGGTAGAGGAAATCGAGCTCGAGGTAGAGGAGGTCCAAGAGGTGGTGGCAGAGGCAGCAGCAGAGGACACTACCGTGGCAGAGGCGGCAGACGAGGTTCAAGGAACCAGTCATCTGCTAGAAGGGCTGAGTACGAGGATGATCAGTTTCAATCTACTGATCAAGATGAGTATGCAGAGGAGGAATACTACGAGGATGATGAGTATGATAAAAATCAAGGTAATAATTTTTCTAATAATATTAAAGGTAATAAAAGCCGCATAGAGTTTATAGCAGATTCGGGAGCAACTGAACACATTGTTAATAAGAGCTTTATATTGACCGATTTTAAAGTATCAACAAATGGAGTTATTAAAAGCGCAAACAAAAATGACTTTGCTGACATTATGATTGATGGTAGAGGTAATTTGTTGCTTAAAAGTGATACTTTCAATGAGAGTCATATTAAAGTAACAAATGTAATAGCAGCAAAAAATGTTTCGGAAAATTTGTTATCGTTGCGTAAATTAGTAGATGCGGGCTTTAGTATTCACCTTGATAAAGTATTTAGAGTTTATAACAGAGAGAATAATAGAACGATATTTGAAGGAGTATATGAGAAACCGAACTGGGTTGTTAAATTCGATGTTAAAAAGTCAAAAGATCGAGACATCGAAAGAATGCATAGATATGATAACTACAGCTGCATTGCGTGCATAGCTGTAGATAATGACTCTTCAGAGCAATCGCAGACTAGTAATTAAGAATGCTCAAATTCGGAGGGAGAAATTTCAGAGCATACTACAGAGCCATCTGCAATTGGGAGGGAGAATGTTGAAGAGTTCATTGAATCAAGAGATGCAGCTGATACGATATTGAACTACAACACGAAATCGTATCATGTAATAAATATAGATGAGCTGGATGACTTTGAGAATTTGAAAGATGTGATCATGGAAAATTTGCCTGAAAATTCAGTTTCAGAGAAAAGACCTAGTGAGGCTTTATTATGGCATATGAGACTAGGCCATGCATCATTGACATATCTGAAGATACTGCAAAAGAAAAAGAAAATCTTACAGCATATAAATTTTGACGGTTCAATTAAGGAATGTGAAGTGTGTATGCTATCAAAAATGGAAAAGCTTCCTTTCAAACAGAAGAGAACGAGAGCAGAGCGGCCATTTCAACTAATTCATACAGATGTAATGGGACCAATCAAACCGCAGTCCTGGCCTGGGTATAAGAAATACATAGTAGTATTTATAGATGATTTCTCTCGGTATGCAAAAATATATAGTCTGAAAACGAAAGATGAAGCAGGTACAGCTTTCGAAAATTACCTAATAACTGCTCGAAATCTATTGGACACAAATGCAAAAGTTTGCTATGTCCGATCAGATAGAGGCACTGAATTCACTGGTGGAAAATTCGCTGAAGTTATGAAGGCAGAAAAGATTGAATTGGATTACGGCCCGCCTTCGACTCCATCGTTAAACAGAGTCGCAGAGAGATTTAACAAAACCATTCAAAGAACAATCAGAGCACTCATGTGTGATTCTGGCTTACCCTCAATTATTTGGGAAGTGGCAGCGGAGGCAGGAGTTCATTACTACAACATTACTCCGCATAAGTCAATAGGATACGAAGTTCCGCTCTTAAAGTTTTCACATACAGCCAGATGCAATTTGGAATACATAAAGAGATTTGGTTGTATAGCTTATGCCAAACTTTCAACGACTGATACTAAATTTAGTAATCTATCAATAAAATCTGTATTAGTGGGACACACATCTACTGGATACATTTTATGGCATTCAAGTTCTAGAAAATTCATAGAGTCCAAACATGTGAAATTTATAGAAAGACTTGTTTGTAAGGACGTTTATAAGGAAAATAAAGATTCAAATCAAAGTACAAAGAGGAAACCACATGATGAGTTTGAAGTTTATAAGCAAATCGAATTTGATACAGATAACCATGAAAATGTGCCAAAATCTAATAGCTCTGAAAATTTAGAAATAAATGCACCTGCAACTACTCCAAGAAAAAGAGGTAGGCCAAGAAAAACAGATTCAAAAACAAAGAAACAAAACTTGAAGACTAACATACAGAAACCAGCAACAAGCAATGAAGGTAACAAACGTAAAGCTGAGTCGTCCAATGGTCCAGTCACAAGAAGTAAAGCTAGAGAAGTTCAGGATATCAGCTTTGCTCGATACACGAAAGTCATAGAATGTGAAGATATGAAAAAAGATGTCTTGGGACACATTCTTTTGGCATCTTTGAACAAAGATCTCACCACATATCAAGAAGCTATGAATTCTGCAGATAATGAACTTTGGAAGCAAGCGATCAAAGACGAATTGAACTCCATGAAAGAAAATAGTGTACGGGACTTGACTGAAAGACCGAAAGTTGAACCAAACGGAAAGAAACCCAATATAATAGATTCTAAATGGGTATTCAAAAAGAAAATTGAAAGTGATGGCAGAACTATATATAAGGCTCGTTTGGACACCAAAGCCTTCAAGGATAAAAACATATATGGTTTAAAAGAAACATATGCACCTGTATCTCGACTACCGCTAATCAAAGCAGTTTTGTCCTTAGCGAATAAATATAAACTGGAAATGTGTCAGATGGATGTTAAAACTGCATTTCTGTACGGAGAGCTGACAGAAGAAGTATACATGGAAGTTCCAGATGGTCTTCTAGTTTCGGAGGAAACAAAACTTACAAAAGTATGTAAGTTAAAAAGATCATTGTACGGTTTGAAAATAAGCCCAAAGAGATGCAATAAGAGATTTTCAGAAGAGGTACGTAAATTAGGACTTCAAAATGATTTGCATGATCCATGTCTGTTTACCTGGCGGTTGAAAGGTGAACTAGCGTTAGTTGTATTATTTGTCGATGACATGTTGATTGCAAGTAATAGCAAGGATAAATTCAAGCTGCTTATACAGAAAAAGTTTTAGAAAAATTCAACATGTCAGATTCAAAACCGCAAAGTACACCTTTGGTAACAAGACAAGTAGATCATCGAAATAAGAGAATTAAATTAGACACTGGCCAGACATAGCTTTTGCTGTTAATTACCTGGCTAGAAAACAGCTTAAGCCGAGTGAAGACGACTGGAGTGACGTAAAAAGAGTTTTCAGATATTTAAGAGGTACAACAAATATTGGTTTGAAATACACATCCGTCTTAGAATGACTAGAGGAATTTACAGACTCAAGTTTTAGAGATAATCCAGTTTCGACATCGACAGGTGGATACTTGATCAAATTATTTGGAGATGCAATTGCTTGGAGGAGCCGCAAGCAGTCATATGTTACGTTATCTACCTGCCAAGCAGAATACCTAGCTATGAGTAATGCTTGTCAAGAATTGATATCACTCGATAAGTCCATCAGATATATAATTGGAAAAACATTGTTTCCAGTGACTATAAAATGTGACAATAAATCTGCTAAAGACTGCACTGAAATGGATGGAAGCCATAAACTGAAAACATTCGACGACACACTAGAGGATATACAAAAAGAGATGTCACTAAGAGAAGAAACAGGACATAGGAAACACATGGCGGATACTCATGGCGACTTCGTGAAGCAATGTGTAGACGAAGGGAAGGTCAAAGTATTTTACGTAGCAACTGGAGATAATTTAGCCGATATCATGACGAAACCTCTTCCACAAAAAGCCCATGTTTATTCAAGAGACAAAATTACTAACATGCTATTTTAAATGTAAAATTCGAATCGTATTTTATATAACTACATTTATAACCAGCTGTAATATAATGTTTTTGTTGTTGTATGTTTGCAGGAGAGTAATAGCGAGTTGTTTTGCAGAGAGAAGAAAATTAAGAATTTCCTAATCTAATTACCTAGATGAACTTGAACAAGATTTCAACTTAAAATCAATATGTTGTTTTACTGATTTTCTTTAGATTCAATTAAGTAAAGATAATGTCTCTGTATGTTGCTCTATTATCAATGCTAAAATTATTTTGATTAAACTAAAATGTAGTATACTTAAATTCAACAAAGGGAGGGAGTGTAAGAATTAGGCTTTGCTGAATTCTAGTATGTACGGTCCTGCTGGGCTCTCCTCCTACCTTAAACTACAGGGTCGACGCGCGAGCTTCGTGCGAGCGCGTAGTTTTTCAGTCTGATTTGACTACTAAGCGTGGGCGCTAGCCTTATTAGCTCTCGAGCTTATTCATTAAGTATTAGAGTTAGATTCCATCCGAGTTTTGTATCAATAAATAACCAAAGTTAAAGAGTGTACTTCTGTGTTGTGTAGAAAAGTTATTTACCTAATCACCGGTCCTCTACGCTATATAAATATAA
>NC_046662.1:147956649-147973608 GCF_010883055.1 Belonocnema kinseyi
GAGAGGAAGTGTTGATTTTCGAATTTTTTTGAATTTAAAAGTGTGATTTTTTTAATGTTATGGTTGTTATAGAACTTGAAGAAAGGAAATTCGTTTTTTAAAGTTTTTTTAATAGGAAGATGTACTCTTTTTGAATATAGTGAGATGATATCTTTGCTGTTTTTTAAAAAGGTATCGTTTGATTGACCCAACTATCATAACAGTAAAGAAGAATTTTTGATTGACATTAGGGTCGATCGTATTGATTTTTTTTGTGTTCTGCAATTGATGCAAAACTAGTCCCAGCCCAACTGGGGCCCTTCCAGGTCCTTGGCCATGTTGCCGGAGAGGTGTACTGGATTTGGAAGGCCAGCGTGGCACAAAAAGTGCACGGCAGCGTATTAATACCTGCGCCAGCTCGCGTTGTGAACGGACATCCCACAGCACTCGAGCAGGATGATATGGAAAGTCACGAATTAGCCGAAGACGTTGGCGGAGAACATCACGGCATAGTCGAAACCGTCGGCAAAGAAAGAAGTGAAATAGCCGAAGGCGTCGGCGGAGAACGTCGCGAGTTGGTCGAAACCGCCGGCGAAGAGCGAAATGAAATAGCAGAAAGCGTTGGCGGAGAAACTCAACAATTGGCCGAACTCGTCGACGGAGAATCACCAGAAATAGCCGAAAGCGTCGGCGAGAGATTGAACGAGAGCTCTGTTAATAGTATTGATGGAGAGGAGCGAGCATACCCCGTCGTAGCCATCGGCGGGGAGGAGAGACGTGTGGGCCCAAGCAGGCGCCCACCAGGAATCCGAGGAAGAATTTGGTAATGCCAGGAGGCCTTACCACCTACGACAGAGTGTCCCAGTCGCATACCGCGACGCCCGATGTTACACGCCTCGGAGGAGGCGAAGATAGTTATATCACAGGAAGTTGTAGGAGGGGTTCACGAAAGATTACTTCACATATACGTTAGCTAGGAATAATTTTTGTAAAGGCTGCCGGGACGCACCCGGCTTAGGAAAGATAGGACAAGTGGTTGTCGCGAGGCACCGCTTTAAGTTAAGAGAGTTGTAAACACTATAATAGGACAAGCCACCCCGAGGGGTCAAGAAAATGTTCTTTTTTTCTCTCATGTGTAAGCAAGCTCTATCCGGGAGAGGATAGAGTTTGTTACGGCCTTCCGGCCGACAGAAACCCACTTGGAGGCATCAATGTTTTAAACGTGCCTTCTCTCAAATTCTTGATCCGGAAGTTTGAGAAATGGCCTGCGTGACAAATTGCCACTCCAAGTAGTTTACATTAACAAGGTTGTTGACACCCTTCGACGACTCATGTCTGTCATCGCCGTTTTCTCTTTTCGCATGGGCCTTTAAAGTATAGTAATTCACGTAGCCGAAGCGTGACAGCCGACTGGCCAGAGTCGTTCTCTCTTTCTAACTCATGCGAGCACACTTCTGTCCTTTCTTTTCCTTCTCTTCTCTTTCCCCTTGCCCAAGATTCTGACTAACGAGGGAGCTCAACCGGCGGCGACGTGTTCCGAAGAAAATAAACAAGCCCGATGGTGGAAGAGAAAATCCTTCGTAATAGCACCAAACTAAATTAACATTTCTTCAATTATCACATTTTTTCAACCCAGGGCGGCTTACATGGGTTAAATCAAAAGAGAGGAATTAGGTATCATCGGTAAATCATTGATTTATCAAATTACTCCTTTAATAATTAAACTTATTTCATCTTAGGTATAAAATTTATATAATTAATATATGTGCACATATCGTATTATGTACACATGTATCAATGACCGTGTTATTTGTCATGATATTAAGACATTCCATTGTCCGACGAAATAAATTCATTTCTTTTTTTTTTGTTATTACAGGCTTATAATCTAGATACAAAATTAATAGGGTTCATCACGTCTATTCAGGGCTGACTAAATTCTTCATGTCTTTAATTATATTTAACTAAATAATTAATTATTAAGAATAAACCCTGAGTAGTCATTGTAATAGACTTAGCTTTATCCTGTTTACGGGTAAATAAATATTAGGCCATCTTAACGCACATGTTTAAATTTCAGCTATTTTATTAGTATTAACTATTTTTAATTATTAATAAATATATAATAATTTACAATTAAAAATAGCGTGGCGCACGAGATTGGAAAAGCGGGCACGGAAGGCGGTGTCCCCACCGCTCCGTTGCCATCCCATTACCGGAATCGGACCAATCAGCAAGCCAGCAGCCGCTCCCGCTTCCACCGAGAGCTCCGTGCTGGGCTGCCTACGAGCAGCTAGCGACTTCACCAGTCAGTCGCCTACAAGTGTTAGCCAGGAACCGCAACGTTCTCTCTGCTCTCCTGCTAAATAAAGTACGCAGATTTTTCTACAGAATTCAGTCTTTAGTTTTCTAGGTCTGCCGGTGGCAGTCGTCTCTCACCAACCTTGATCCTTAATTCGAGACATCGGGAGTCTGTCACTCCACGCGCAGTCAACGGTCAATCCGGGAATTTATCTTCGTATCAACAGTGCTCGTGTTCGTTTTTCTTGTGTTCGTGTTAATCGTCGATTATAATATTCATTCGTGGTCCTGTTTATTGTACCTGGCGCACGCGGTTAAATCTCCCGTGCTCTGGGTCGAGTAATCGCGATATTTAATCCTAGCATACTCTTTACGTATGTAGTATACCTTGCGCACGCGGTTAAATCTCCCGTGCTCTGGGTCGCGTAACCGTGATATTTAATTTTCGTATAATCTTTCCGTGTGTAGTATGCCTTGCATATGTGGTTAAATCTCCCGTGCTCTAGGTCATGTAAGCGTGATCATCGGCGTTTTGCTCTACTTTTCTTTTAGATTTTTGTTGTTGTTTACAGCATTCCGTTTACCTTTACATCTAATTATTGGTGAAACCTATGCCGAGAGAAAAAGTTAAACGTCGTCGTCCCGATCACAACGCGCCGTCCGCATCACCCCCAGCCTCACCGTCGACCTTTCGTGTGGCTACACCGTCGACCTTTCGTCGACTACCTCGTGTTCCTTGCAGCTGCCCTCGTTCTTCCGGGAGACCCGTACTATTTTTCCTTCGCCGTTTGTTGCTCCTTTTCTAGAAATCGACCTAGAAAACGTCCGGCCGCTTGTCGCCTCCACAACATAGCATCCGGGTTACAAATCCTTTCCGGCGGATGTGCCGTTACCTTCGGGACTAGCCGCTCCTCCGTCTCAGGAACAGCCATCACTGACCGGGCTCGTAGTATCTACGGTTCCTTCTTCACCAGTCCCAGAGATCGCCCTCGCGTCCGGGCCTATTGATTTTTCGGGGGTTTATGATTTTGTCGCCCCTCTCTATCGGAAATTGTCTACTACCCCCAAAGCAAATCGCGCTACAGTCGTTGTCGTCTCGCCAAGGGACGCTGCAATTCCGGGCCCTTCCCATAGGCACCTCCTCGCAGACTTAACGGAAGCCTACGACTTTTTCGTACCAACCACCCCGAAGGGACTTCTTCCTCCTACTCCAGGGAAATGGTACAATACTGCCGTCCAAGTCCCGGCAACTGCCGCTCGCTGCTACCTAAATTCGGACAAAACTCATTTCGCGCGCTGCCTAAATACAATCGACAAGACGAACCATTTCGTTGCTACCTAAAATAAAAAGGAAAAATTAAAAAAAAAACACATCACTAATGTAGGGATTTAATTTAGAAGTTAAAAAAAGGTAAGGCTAATGTGCAGACCGTATCTACTATGTTTAAGTCGTGAAAATGAAATTGGATATAAGTAAATTCAGTTTTTGAAAAACCAACAGAAGTTGCAGTAAAATGTTTCATAAGAAAATCTTTTAAAGGATGCACATTTTTTAAAAGAGTCAATGAAGCTACGTCTGTTTTAATATCAATGCATATTATGAATTGTAATGATATACATTCATGGAAATGATATACAATTTCAGACACAAATTTGAGTGCGACGCACAAGATACGTCATAAGAATGTATTCGTTAAAGCCGAAGGAGCTTCAACAAAAAAGAAGTCACTATCACCAAATTACTGTTGTCGATGTTTTGACTTTTAGTTCAATTAAATCTGTGCACAATTGTAAGGAATGCACAAAGACCGAGCGCGGAACACGAGGTAAATACATTATCGAGAGTGGAACATGAGGTAAATATATTATCGAGCGCGAAGTGCGAGAACCAACAGTCGCGCGTCCTAGGCGCGCTCAAACTTGCGAGCAAAACTTACCGCGCACCCAGCGCGCTATGAGACTGTGCCCGCTGAGCGGGCGAATTTTTTTTGCATGGAAATGTACGATAATCTTTTTAAAAAACCCATTGTCTCTTTTGATAGTGGATCAAATCTGACCAAACGTTGCCCTGAAATCGTATCAATGCACATATATGGTCCATTTTCGAATAGAAGTGTGACATTTTTAAATATTATATTATTAAATGTATTATCTATAGGAAAGAAAAGAAAAAATCCTATTTCCGAAAGTAGGTCAAATCTGACCATACGCGCCCCTGAAATGCAATTAGATGATTTTACCATACTTTTTTATTATTTATTTTTTCACTTTTTCCTTGCAGAACAATGTACGATACTGTTTAAAAAAACATTCTCACTTTCGGGTTTTTAAATCTTGCCCTTAATAAAGTGAGAGCAAAAACAAATTTTTCTCTGCAAATGTTAATTTTCTATTTAAAAATTTCATACTGTATTAATTCTATTTGAAAATGGATCGTCTTAGTGCATTCGCACGATTTCAGGAGCGCGTTGCGTTGAATGTGATCCACGTCCGGACATAGGATTTCTTTTCTTTTCTCTAGACAATAGCTTAATAAATATCATATTTAAGAATATCACATTTTATTATTTCTATTTCAAAATGGAACGTATATGTGCATTGACACGATTTCAGGAACACGCTTGGTTGAATTTGGCGCACGTCCGGACATGGGATTTTTTATATTCTCTTTCCTCTAGACAATATCTTTAATGATGTCATATTTAAAATAGTTTCATTTTATTAATTGTATTTGAAAATGGACCGTATATCTGCATTGGCACGATTGCAGGGCAACTTTTGGTCGGTTTTGACCCACGTCCCGACATAGGCTTTTTTATTTTCTTTGTACCTTTCTTTCTTCTAGACAATAGCTTTAAAAATATCATTTTTTAAAATGTCACATTTTATTAATTGTATTTCATAATTACCGCATAACGTATTGGAGCATTAATTTTCAAGTTTTTCCTTACATCTCGTGAATGGTGTGTGTCCAAAAAATTTTGTAAGGGGTGTGGATCTACAATATCCAGTGCGATAATATGGCCAGTCTTTAATATTACATTAGGAAAGCAAGATTAATGTAGTTTTTTGGTACAGCATCAAATATTTAAAGTTAAATAGTAGAACACGATAATAGTTTTAGATTGAATTGTGTTAACATTTTTGATTGGACTTTAGGTATAGTATTATGTAGATTCCCTTGTACTATTTTAATTGTTGTTTATGGGTATTTATAGTTCGCATACTAAGCTCCTATATCAGTATTTAACAAATTTCAAATAATAAATATTTTAATTAAAAATAAACAAAACATGAAAGTACTGCCACTTGTCTAAAATGGCCAGTGGGTTGCGTGGTTGAAAGGGCAGGCTCCTGTGAATCACCACGCGGCGCAGGGCATTGAGACGGCCAGGCGATGTGATGGTGCAAAATACAATCAGTCAACTGCAGTGACCCCAGATCTGAAACGAGACGTGGTCCAATTATATCACAGGTCTATGTCCGTGTGAATATAGTAGGAGGCGATGTAAATGACTGGGTTGCGCGCGCAATCCATTTCTCCTCTTCTGAATTTGAAAACTCGAAGGTGCACGATTGCCGGTCGGAACACTTCGGCGGTTCTATTTATATATCTATCTACTTTGAAATAAAATGAAGAGATTGAGATTTTAATATTTCCATATTTCGATGCTGGCGATTCTCATGACTTGAATACTTCGCGCGCCTCTTTATATACGTATATTTTAAGGTACCGTTATTTCAAGTAATGGTTGATCATTTAACAACTATGTTCAAAATTAATTCTTTCTGTTAAACATTATTTATCTTCATCTAAAAATGTAATATTATAAAATTAATTAAAAATTAATCGTATATATTGGTTAAATTGGAAAATCGTTTGTTTATAGAACATTAATCTTCTTGGTCAAAAATTCACCTTTTCCCCTGAAAATTTAACAATTTTGTTGAAAATAAGTTGTTTTTTTCTCTTGTTCGATTCAATTTTTTATCACAGTTTTTATCTGGAAATTGAACTATTCCATTTTTGGTTGAAACTTTACTCTGTACATTGTATTAGTTAAAACATCAATTATTTGATAGAAAATTAATTTATTTGTTTTCGATTATGATTTTTTTTTAATTGAAAGAATTTTAAAATAAAATGTTTCTTAAAATTTATTTTAGGGTACTAAAAATGTAAAAATAATTTATTTTGCAAAATTAATTAATAGATATTAGTTGATAAAATTATTTTCAATCATGACTTTAAATATTATTTCAGTCTAAAAAAATTTTATTTTTAACCCATGATATTTGAAATTTTTTAATTAAAAAAAGACAATTCCGTTAATTATCAGCAATATTTGACCATTTATTTAAAAAATCCACTACAAACAACTGTTAATAACTATACAAATTTGAACAGAATGGTTCGAAATAGAAAGCCTAGAATTGTTAAATTTGTACGAGCTAAATTTTAAGTTTGAATGCTACAATTTTAATTTAACAAAAGATTCAAAATTAATTTAAAACTTGAAATTATTTTAAATAATTTGAAATACGATTTAGATTTTTGCAGATGAAAAAAAAGCTTTTTGAGAATTACAAAATATTTAAAAAGAATAACAAAAATTGTTGTGATTGCTAAGAAAATTGAAAATGATTTTTTCTTTTGATAAATAAATTTTAAGTGAGTATTTGAAAAGATTTTAGAAAATTAAAAAAAAAGAATCAGGACGATTTTAAGGCAAATTTTTTATTTTACAGTTTTTTTTTTAATTTAAGGAAAAAATCTAATTAACAAAATAAATCAATTTTCAGCCCCAAGTTTACTTTTTAACAACATAAATTAATTTTCTATCAAATAACTGGTGTTTTAACTAATACAATGTACAGGATAAAGTTTCAACCAAAATTTTCCGATTAAAATAAATAATTTTTAACCGAAAAAATAAATTGTCAACAAAGTTGTTAAATGATACATTTTCAACCAAAAAGATTAAATTTTTACCAAACAAGGTCAATTTCCAACAAAATACATGAACTATAATTATGAATCCTTGAGAAGAAAAAATTTAATTTATTTAACTATTCTGTCACGTCCTGTGACGTATATTAACTATGTTATTTATACTTATATTATTAATCATCGCTATATTTATAATTATAACTTACGTTAATAAGTATGAAAAGAAAGGATTATGTTCTCATAAAAACGCACAAACTCGTGCATATTTATTATTATCCAATATGTTAAAATCAATATTTTAAACATCGTTGTACAAACTACGCATTTTGTACATCTTGACTTTCAATACACCGCCAAAATACAATGATTTCTCATCTACAAATCTTCGGCCGCTGCTCATAAAAGTCAGCCACGAAACATTAAAGAGGGTGGCACAATGGCCAGTTCCTTGGGCTCAAGGAATTATAGGATTCATTCAAGGATCTCAAGGATTCTACGCCTTCAGATATAGACACCTGGATATACATAAAAATCAATTGATATCAATTGTGTCGTCCCCTCGCCGTCAAGTTTTTGGTTCTGATCACAATAGAATCTAACATATATAAACCCAGGATCTGAATCAAAAGTCAGTCCAACATCGAATTTCAAATCGGGCGGAAGCTCTGCCCTAGAGTACAACGAAGTAAATCTTAAAACTATTATATTAATTAAAAGACTCCGGTTATTTGGAAACTATTTCCAAATTGTCGAAATACAAATTTCAAAATAAAAAGTAGAATCAGTGTTGTGCTTCAGAAATTCAATCGAATTGAAGTCGATTAGAATTTCAAATCCCTTTCAAATAAGTGAAACCTTATTGAGTAGATTCCTTTTTGACAATACCATTGTCAACCATAATTACCCCTAACCATCAGCAGGAGAGTCGAGGCTACCTGGATACTACAGGCTCTTTTGACAATACTCATTGTCAACCATCGTTACGGTGAATCACCAGAAGGACGATCAGGCCCACCTGTTAACGTGTAACCACCAGCACGACTACATGAATCCTACCGAACCAACGACAACAAATCTCATCGAATAGGAAAACACCAGTATTAAAGGGATCTTAAGATATTCCAGCGATCCCCAGTTTTAAAAGTGCGATTTGGATTACAAAAATTGGTAAGTTTTATGAACGAGTTTAGAACTCAAAATATTTACTATTTCTTTGAAACTCAAATATCAAGATCTAACTTTATTTTAAGGTGGAGATCTAGAATGGAGAGTTTCTGCTACCTGTGAGACTCCAGTGCAAATCAACTTTCAAATCAAAAATATCAGTACATTTTAAAATTAAATCAAGTATTAACATAATCCTTTTCAATATTTTCAAATTAGCTATCTTTCTTTAAACCTGTAATTTCTTAAATTTAATAAACTTTTCAATATTGCATATTCAGTTGCATTTCAAGTTATTTTTAGAATAGTGTGTAGTTATCTTGACCTTCGGAAGTTATTCTCATCCCTGTTTCGAAATCCTAGATTTCGTTCAAAAACGAAAAATCCTTTAAATAATTATTTTTAACAAGGTAAGTTTCTGCCTTTTAGGACGTAACAATTCTGTTAAAAATGAAAATCATAATTTTTGGGTGGAAAATTCGGTTATTTACTTAAAGTTGAAGTACTTAGTAAAAAAAATAATTTTTTCTATTTAAGGATTCATAATTATAGTTGAAAGTTCAACTATTTGCCTTTAAATTAACTTTTTTGTTAAAAATTCTACTCGTTTGTAAAAAATGCATCTTTTTGGCGTTTAAAGTCAACAATTTGATAGAAAGTTAAACTATTTGGTCGACAATTAAAATTTTGGTTGAAAAATTATATTTTTGGGTCAAAAATTCAGCTGTTTTGTAGGTAATACTCTTTTTGACTTTAAAATTAAATAATGTCGTTGAAAGTTCATGTATTTTGTTGGAAATTAACCTTGTTTGGTAGAAATTTAATCTCTTTGGTTGAGAATGTATCATTAAACAACTTTGTTGAAAATTTATTTTTTTGGTTAAAAATGATTTATTTTAATTTGAAAATGTAACTATTCTAGGATTGAATAAAAATTCATCGTTTTTATCTGGAAATTGAACTATTCCATTTTTGGTTAAAACTTTTTCCTGTACATTTTATTAGTTAAAACACTAATTATTTGATAGAAAATTAATTTGTTACTTAAAATTAATTTTTCAAAATAAAAAATCATTTTCAATTTTCTTAGCAATCACAACCATTTTTGTTATTCTTTTGAAATATTTTGTAATTGTCAAAAGGCTTAATTTTTTTTTAATCTGCAAAAATCTACATCGTGTATCAAATTATTTGAAATAATTTCAAGTTTTAAATTAATTTTGAATCTTTTTTTAAATTAAAATTGTAGCGTTCAAATTTAAAATTTAGCTCATTACAAATTTAACAATTCAAGGCTTTCTACTTCGAACCATTCTGTTCAACTTTGTATAGTTTTTAACAGTTGTTTCTAATGGATTGATTTAAATGAACGGTCAAATATTGCTGATAATGCACGAATTTTTCTTTTTTTAATTAAAAAATTTCAAGTTGAATGGGTTAAAAATAAAATTTTTCCAACTTAAAACATAGATATAAGATTAATTTTTAATTAATCCTGTAATAGTTATATTTTCTGATAAAGATAAATAATTTTTAACAGAAAAAATTAATTTTCAACATATTTGTTAAATTGTCAACCAATCAGATGAATTTTCGACCAAGAAATATAATGATCTACAAAAAAGACAAATTTTAAACAAAATACATGAATTTTCAAAGAAATTATTTAATTTTCAAGTCAAAAGGAGGAATTATCTACAAAACGTTGAATTTTTTAAGCGAAAAATATGAGATTTCAATCAAATAGTTAAACTTTCAACCAAATAGTTAAATTTTCAACCATAATTAAGAAACCTTCTTGAAAAAAGCTTATTTTTTGTACAAAGTAGTTCAACTCTTAGTGAAATAATCGACTTTTAAACACAAGAAGATGTACAGTTGATATTTCAACCAAACAATTGCATTTTTGACCAAAGTCCAAAAATGATACATTTTCAACCAAAAAGACTAAATTTCTACCAAACAAGGTCAATTTCCAACACAACACATGACTTTCAACGAAATTATTTAATTTTAAATTCAAAAAAAGTATCATCTACAAGAAAGATGAATTTTTAACCCAATTTAAAGGCAAATAGTTGAATTTTTAGCTATAATTATGAATTCTTGATAAGAAAAAAATTAATTTTTTCACTAAGTAATTCAACTTTAAATGAATAATCGAATTTTCCACCCAAAAATTATGATTTTAATTTTGAACAATACAGTTGCATTTACAACAAACCAATTTTCCAACCAAAAAATATTTACAGTTGATAATTCAACCGAAAAATGTAATTTTTAATCAAAAAGTATAAATTTTCCATAAAAAATATAATTTATACAAAGAAAGACGAATTTTAAACAAAACACATGATTTTATAACCAAAAATGGTATAGATTAATTGTCAATTTCAAAAATGTATTTTCATCGAAAAAGATGAAACTTCAAATTAAAAAAAATGTAAACAAAGTAGTTGAACTTTGGATATAAAAGAGGACTTTTTCTTACAAAATAGTTACATTTTTAACAAAATAATTAATTTTTCAATAAAATAATTGAGTTTTTATCCAAACAAGATGAATTCCAAAATCGCCAATTTCTTTCATTTCTTTCAAACGCGGATCAAGATATAAATAAGACTATTATCATATAACATAATTATAATATTCTCATTATCATCAATATATATATACGCAATAAATATACGCATATAAAGAGGCGCGCAAAGTATTCAAATCATAAGAATCGCCAGAATCGAAATCTGGAAATATTAAAATCGCAATCTCTTCATTTTATTTCAAAGCAGATAGAGATTTAAATAGAACCGCCGAAGTGCTCCGACCGGTAATCGTGCACCTTCAAGATTTCAAATTCAAAAAAGGGAAAGTGGGTTGCGGGCGCAACCTAGTCATTTACATCGCCTCCTACTATATTCACACGGAAATAGACCTGTGATAGTATTGGACCACGTCTCGTTTCTGATCTGGGATCACTGGTCAACTGTCATCCCTGGCCGACCGAAGAAGCCGAATGGAGCCTCTATAAATTTCCCGTAAAGAGCCCATTCGGTTCGTTTTGAAAAAACTAAAAAAAAACAGTAAAATCAACTTTTCAATTGTTGAAATTCGGATTCTACGATAAAATTTGCACTAGAAACTCACAGAGTAACCGCAATACTTTTTCTTGCAGCGCTAAAAACTTTAAAAAATAAAATACCTGTCATTTACATTTGCCAAAGGCGCCTTCAAGTGCATCTTCTTTTAGCAGCAGTTAATAAGCCTGCCGTCGGTATCTTTATGATTTTTTTCTGAATTCTCTTGCCACGCAGTGGAAACCTCAGGAAACAATGCTGCGATGCAAGTTAGAAAGAAGTTTATTTTTAAACTTCGCACGATACACACTACTTGAGCTATTATGGATGTGCTTGAAGTCACCTTTAGCAGAAGTTAATGACATTTTTTGACATTTTTAACGCTGCAAAAAAAGTATTCCGATTACTCCGTGAGTTTCTAATACAAAATTAACATAGAATCCGAATTTCAACAGTTTAAAAGTTTATCTTGCTGTTTTCTTGAGTTTTTTAAAAAGGAACCGAATGGGGACCCAATGGGGTGTTTACGGGTACTTTGTAGAGGCTTCATTCGGTTCCCTCGGACCGCCAGGAATCAGAGATAGGTTGTGACATGCCACTCGAGCTTTTCTATGTATAATACATAAGCGACGTAATATACGTCGAAAATTGTAGAAAACTATGTATAGTACATATCAAATATAGCGAACGTTATTTATCTGAGCGAGACTGCATTTGACAGATTTAAATAATTGACATAACCCCTTATAAAGCTGTTCAATCGATTTAATTTTAATTTTAAAAGTAAGAATGTTGAGAACAAGCGTAAAAGACATTTCAGGAGGGTAAACCGTGGGAAAATATCAATTTCGAGCGTGAACGATTACTTACACTCGCGTTCCTCATGCTCGAAAGCGTTGCGTATTTTGAAGGACAATAAACACGTATATTATTATTTTTCAAATAATTTGTTTAGGAATTTGATAAATTATGACGAATACTGAATTCATTGCTCAATATTAGTTATTTTTAAAAGTCAATTGGGTATTTTTAGAGTAAAGAATTCGAAAATCCCGCCCATATGTACACGTGATCAAATGTAAAATACATTTGTAGAAAACTAAGAACGTAATATACGTAGTAATATAAGTATCGAAAAAAAGTAACATACGTGATGTATTATACGTATTCATCCCTGTATAATATACGTGATTTATTATACGTACCCATCCCTGCGCCAACGTCGGTCCGACCATGGCAGCTTGAAAAAATCAGTCGGCCCAACTCTGGTTACCGTAAATAGATTAGCATAGCAGGGCCGAATTTGGGCCGATGGTCAAGCTCTGGTATGCGTACTGTTTCAAAAGTGCACCAAACTCTCGCTTTCAGTCACCCCGTTCTTAGCCTACCTAGAACTGCTGACTCACGCAGTTTCTAAGGGGAGCAGGGCGAGAGCAGTTGCGGCATTATAAATATAGATATACATTACAATTGGAAAAGAGTCAGGCGGCTCTCATTGTTTACGAGAGTTTGGTGTGCTGTAATATTCCTTTTTCCTGAATAAAACGAAAATTACATTTAAAGACGATTTAAAGATACATCCCTTATCTGAAGAATCTTTAGTGAATTATTTTTAAAACAACTGCAAATTTTACTTTTTATCTTCAAATGTCATTAAACGCGAGTTAGACGACATTTTATTTCTTCCGAATCGTCTTCAATAATTAATTTGGGCTTCAAAGCATTATTATTATTTTTTTTATGTGAAGTTCATGCCATATTGTTTTAATTCCATATACTTTAATATTCCTCTTCACTGATTAAATAAACATTTCATTTTAAGACGATTCAAAGGTACATTTGTTCTATGAAGGATCTTTTGTAAATTATTTTAAAAACAACTCCAAAATGTACTTTTTAACTAAGAATGTCATTACATGCGACTTAGAAGACAAGGAAATATTATATGGAAGGTTCAAAATAACTTATTTTTAATAAACAATTACATATTCAAGTATGTCAAAAAAGTTAAATTGATATTCCCTTTTTAAATTATATACTTCAGTTAAAGGTTATGCCTTATCTTCGTAGTACTGCAAGAATGGTAAATGTACGCGGAAAGATAAGATTGGAAACACAATATAAGCCATTTTCAATCAACAATTACATTTTTAAGTGTTTTAAAAAAATGTTACACTTATATTCTGTTTCCAAATTTCATATTTTGCAGTGTACTCTATCCGACTTGGTATATTTCTTAGGCTGCAACTATTTCATCATATATGTATGTCAAAATAGCTGACGGTAGCTTATTTCGACATAAAATTATGGCCAAATAAAAAAGACACTAACCTCAAAATAGTGCACATGCATAAAATTTTTATTCAGAACAATACAAATGTTTTTTTTTTGTCAAAGAGTCCGGGACGTCCGTTATGATATTTTATAGCATCACCGAAGTCAGTTTGAAAAAATGTTAATTTTTGTGGAAAGAAAGCCGGGGGAAATGTACCCGATTGACCACACGACGAAGTATCACATGCCCTTAAAAGTTCGAAAAACAGCAACTTTTTGGCACTTGTTGGAGAGAAGATATAATATATAACGTAATAATAGATAACAAATAATAGATATAATAGATAACAATTATAAATTGTTTACACAAATATCTGTGTTAACATTCTTTATTTATTACTTTACTCAGTAAAAAGTGGGCGAACATGTTAGCATTTCAGAAGAAATCGCAACTATATAGCATTAATAAAGAAGAAGATAAATATAAACAAAATTAATTTGTTTAAATCATTATTTGTGCTTTATTACGGAACTCGCTTTTATTGAGAATTGGACGAAAAGTGGTAAATTGAGGAAAAATTTCCAATTTTCTAGCATTATTCTAAGAGAAAATTGCTAAAATCAATTTCTTTAAACACAATGTTATCAGTATAAAGTGTTATTTTATAAAAATTTACGAAATTTAAATTAGACCAAAATCCAAATTAAAAATCCCATTTAAGGGCCAATAATCAAATTTGATGCAAAATCCTGTTAAACAAAACAAGATTCCAACGACGAAATTTGGACCACAACAAATAAATGAAAACCAAAAAAACCCTATTGTAATCTGAAGAAAAAATAAATAAAATAAAATTTTCGGATAAAATAAAAAAGAGGAAAGAAAAATGAGAAGGCAGCCAACCACATCCCCTTCCTTCTCTTTTTCTTTCTTTCGTCTTTTTTATTTTTATGACCATCAAATTACAATAAAATAAAAATAAAAAACATAAATAAATAAATTTGCATTACCAACGTTTCGGTATCAAATGACAATAAAATAACAATAAAAAACATAAATAAATAAATTTGCATTACAAACGTTTCGGTAACGTTTCCTCTCTTTTTTATTTTTTTTCCGAAAATTTTATTTTATTATTTTTTTTCAGATTACAATAGGTTTTTTTTGGTTTTCGTTTATTCGTTGTGGTCCAAATTTGGTCGTTGGATTCTTGTTTTGTTTAACAGGATTTTGCATCAATTTGATTATTGGACGTTAAGTGGGATTTTTAATTTGGATTTTGGTCTAATTTAAATTTCGTAAATTTTGATTTAGCTGACTTGGACTGTAGGTCATTTCTAGGATATTATGTTTTTTAATCAGATAAGAGTTAAACATGTTCCTGAGGTGTTCAGAAAGGTGCAATTATGGTGTGATATCAATAACAAATTAAGAGCCAGTATTTTTCAAAAAATATTTTTGATTGAATGTAGAAGAAACGATGTTTTACTTAAAAAGATTTTTTCCTGGATAACAAATTTCGAGATTTTTCTTTTCACAGTAATTTTTGTAATAGAAAATTTGAAGACACTTTAAACAATTTTAAATTTTCACTGCTAAATTTATTTACCAAAGATGTTTCAAATCATGTTAATTTTTTAAAGTCAAGAATTTTAAGAATAAGAAGTGAATTAGAAGTTTGTTTGCAACAAAATGAAATTATTAATCTTTTAAAGCATCAGATTCTCCTCAATCAAAGATTTTTAAGCACCGATGAAAAACATGATAACAAACTTTCAAATTTAATTCATCAGCAAACTAGTGTTCAAGGACAAAGTTTAAATTTACATAGGATTTTTGAAGAAGGAGGTAAAGATCCTTGGTTTGTTAATTTGACAGATATTCAAATTCCTGATTCAGTCACAGATATTCTCAGATTAGGTCAAGGTTTTAGTAACCGTGTGATAAAAACTAAGGCAAAACAAATGATAGAAATAGTAAAAGATGTTGAATCAAATATCACAAAATTCCTGTTTTGGATCAGCAGGATTTCCGAAACAAGGTTTTACACTTGTCAGAGAGCTTTGTTGAGAAAAATAGTTTTCATATCAGTTATATTGATCGTAGAATTTCTAAAGGTTTCATGATGACGAAAGAGTTTCTTAGAAGCAACCCTGATGTGATTTGCATGAATGCTGATAAAGGCAGTATTACTGTTTGCATGAAAAAATCGAATTATATCAGGGACATGGAGAATTTGCTTTCCGATAATGATAATTTTAAATTATTGCATGAAAATTCGTTAAAAAATTAAAAAGAGACACTTTTAAGATGCTTGACAATTGGAGAAAGAAAGGACTTCTGGGAAAGGATATAAGATGGATTGATATTAACACTGAAGACACAGGACTTGCAAGATGTTATGGGTTGAGAAAGATTCACAAAGATGGCTATCCCTTAAGAATAGTTATTTCAACTATTAATACTCCCGCCAAATTTTTAGAACAAACTTTTAATTTGATTCTCAAAGACTCTATCACAACTTCTAAATACAATGTCAAAAATAGCTGGGAATTTCAAAAAAGTAGCATTCAAAAATGGGTTCCGGATGACCATGTAATGATTTCTTTGGATGTGATTGCAATGTTTCCGAGTATACCCCTTGAATTAGTTAAAAAGGCAATTTTAAATAGATGGACTAATATAAAAACCCGCACTCGTTTACGTCAAAAAGATTTTATTTAAGGGATAGTTTTTATTACGGAGTCAACTTATTTTAAATTTAATGGATCTTTCTATAGACAGAAGTCTGGTACTCCCATAGGTTCAGTAATTTCGCCGAATTTAGCAGAACTAGTGATGGAAGATTTGGAGGTTTTTGTTTTTGGGAAATTAGATTTTGCTTTGCCTTTTTATATTCGGTTTGTCGACGATACCTTATTATGTGTTCCTCTGGAAAAGTTACAGATTGTCATTGATACTTTTAACAGTTTTCATCCAAAACTTCAATTCACTCATGAAATAGAACAGGATTATAAAATCAGTTTTTTGGACATAGAAGTAATTAACCCTTAAACGGCCAAAACGCCACTACCGGTACACTGCTTTTCAACGGCCAATAACTAAGACTATTAGACACTAGAAAAAATTGAGACACATATATTTTTATTGCTTAAGATCTCCTTTTTCCGACGGTGCCAATGAAATTCCTCAAAAAATTTATTTATTATCCCAAA
>NC_046662.1:147973708-147995609 GCF_010883055.1 Belonocnema kinseyi
TGCCTTGATAAGGGTACTGTACGAGTACCGAAACGTTGGTAATGCAAATTTATTTATTTATGTTTTTTATTTTTATTTTATTGTAATTTGATGGTCATAAAATTAAAAAAGAAGAAAGAAAGAAAAAGAGAAGGAAGGGGATGTGGTTGGCTGCCTTCTCATTTTTCTTTCCTCTTTTTTATTTTTTTCCGAAAATTTTATTTTATTTTTTTTTTCAGATTACAATAGGGTTTTTTTGGTTTTCGTTTATTCTTTGTGGTCCAAATTTGGTCCTTGGATTCTTGTTTTGTTTAACAGGATTTTGCATCAGTGTTATTTTATGTACGAGAAACAATTAGCATAAAAAAGCTCAAAAACCCATAATTAGCGTCAAAAACTAGCAAACCCCTATTTTGTCACTTATGAGGTTTTTTGAATCCTAAGAACAGACTTGTGAGAGGGGTGTTGTGTTTTTTTAAAGTAATTATTCATCTGTATTCTATGGCTGGCTGCGAAGATAAAACTTGAGTTTCAGTTCAATTAATTTAATATTAACGATTTTAAATCAAATTTTAAAAAAAGAACGTCTCTTTTTTCTTTCAAGCAAAAGAATGGAATTATTTTTGTGTGGATTCGAAAAAATTTTCGGCCGATATTCATGAAAATTGTAGACAACAAAATTTAAAACACCCTAAGCTGCACTGATAAAATAGAAATAATTCTTATAATACTCAAATGAATTATTATAAAAAATTGGTATGAAGAAAAATTGGAAAAAAAAGTTGTTTTCCCAACTTAAAAAAACTGATGTTATCAGTATTTGAATTTTAAAGTTTTCTTAAAAAATGTTTACAAATTCTTATTTTAAACAGCTATAACTTTTTACTTAATTGAGATATTTAAATTTTCCTTTTAGATTCCAGATCTGTCGAGAAATGAGAAAATCTGAAAAATTAACATTTTTGTGGCCACGAGAATTTTTCGCTCGAAAAATCCACTTTTTCTGACGATATATTTCATAAAATTCTACGAAAAAACTTCGCTTACTTTAAAACGTTCTACAAGAAATATCTCACACTGAAGTCTGTAATGTACAACACATTAATGAGGCGAATGATTCTGTGACTTGAAGTTGCATAAACTGTAATAGATTCGGACATGACACTTTATTTTTATTTTCCTGAAATTGAAATGTTTCATTTATAGATATAATAGCAAAGTGTAATGAAATTTAAATTTTGCGCATTCGATTTTAGCGCCACCTGACTGCGGTGATCAGAACCACCTGTGAGCAATGTCTTGAGATTTTGATGTTAACTCGCCTCTCATTCTCATGTTTTGCTTGTGCAATTATGATTGTCTTTTTAATGATCAATTTCTTTATTATAATCTACCATATATTGATAAATAACTTATTCTCCTTATTTTGATCGCTACCCTCTCCATACTTGTATGTCGAACTAAGCTACCGTCGGCTATTTCGACAAATAGTAAACTCTCGCTTTCAGTCACCCCGTTTTGAGCCTTCCTAGAACTGCTGACTCACGCAGTTTCTCAGCGGAGCAGGGCGAAAGCGGCTTCGACATTGTGTATATAGATATATATTCCAATTGGAAAGGAATCAGGCGTCCCTCACTGTTTACGTTTCGGTTCCACCGAAATCAGTCCAAGGTTTTTGCAGGCAACCCTCGACACTTGACTAAAAGCGAGAGTTTGGTGTACATGTATGGCGAAATAGCTACTCCGTATTGCTTATATTCTTAAGACATGCACTAGGCATAACCTCAAAGTGAAGTATATAATTTAGGAGCAGTATATAGGTAACATTTTTTGCACACCTGAATTTGTAATTGTTTATGAAAAACAAGTTATTTGGTGTTTCCTGTTTTATCTTTCCTTGTTCAAATACTTTACCATTCTTTTATGATTAAGAAGACAAGGCATAACCTCAAAATGAAGTATATAATTTTGAAAGAAGAATATAAGTGTAACTTTTTTGACTTACTTGAAATATGTAATTATTTATTAAAAATGATTTATTTGATATTTACTATTTTACCTTTCCTTGTAGATTTACCATATCATTCTCTTATTACTAAGAAGAATTTTATTCAGTTTTACAATAAATATAATTTTATGATTGTTATATACAACAAATAAAAATGTCAAACACCCACTAAGCAATTTTATATCTACAGTGAACAATTAATGTTTCAAATAATATGAAAGTACAATATTTACTACAAAAGTGGTTTTCGAATCTGTTTGAAGCTCATTGTATGATGCTTTGAAGTCAAAATTAATTTCTGATGACGATTCGGCAAAAAATGTCTTCCAATTCGCGTTTAATGACATTCTTAGTTAAAAAGTAAATTTTGGAGTTGTTCTAAAAATAATTCACTAAAGATCCTTCAGAGAATAAATGTACCTTTAAATGGTCTTTAAATTTTTAATTATTTATAATTTATTTATAATATAAAATATAATATAAAATGAAAACAATATGACATGCCCGTCACAAGAAAATAAGAAGTGTAGGTAATAAGTCGATTGCTGTATTCGAAGCTGATGTCCGGCAGACCCTGCCCACTGCTGTGCAACTAATCAGAGCATTCTACCGAATACCAATCAAGAGTCAGACACCGGGCATCTATAGACTGCCTTAAAAAATGTGTACTCTTTAAAAGTAAAAAAAACTTTTTTTTACATATTTGCTATTAAATAAAAAATAGAAAACTTTTTAAAATATCGGCTGGACAGATTTTTTCGGACTTTCATTGGCTTTCACTCGAAAAAATAGTTTTTAAATTAGATGATAATTGTTTTCGGAATATCAATTTCTCCATGGATTTGTTTTTTGTCCCTTTTTAGTATGCGTCCTATGGCCATTTTCGGATATGTAGCCTAATAAGTATGTATGTAGAATATTCCATTCATGAAGATGTCGAGATGATTATCCCTCATGCATGAAAGACAGAAGACAATGTCACGAGGAACACTAGAAACAGGATGTAGTTGTTCATCAGTAACGGCTGAGACAAGAGTATATACAGTTCTCTTTTATAATCCTGTTATATTTTTACTTCATTTTTCATCTCTCATCGCTGGATAAACTGGAAGAACTTGATTAATAAGGTTTATACAAGAAATAGTATACGGTACATTAGTTTTCGTAAAAAAGTTTTATACCTTTAAAGAAAATAGAAACAATTTATTTAATCAATTTCCAAGGTAATTAAAGCAGACAATGTTGAAGCTTATTCTCGAAGAGTTGATGAATTCTAAGCTGTAATAGAAATGATTCTTATATTTTGAGTTTTAATTAAATAGTTCCTATTCACATTCAGAAAAATGTTTGTTTAAATCAAACAATAAAATTGGTTTGAATTCATATAATTGAAAGAAACAAATTTTTCGCTTGATTAAAAAAAAACTCATTTAATTTTAACAAATGTCAAATATTTGCCTTATTGATTTCATTTCTTTAAAAAATTTGTATTTGAATTCATAAAAATATTTATTTGATTCGAACGAAAAATACAATACAAATCAGTGCTACAAAGTACCGCTAGACATGCGAAGGCGCTTTAGGCAGGCTTTTTTCTGTGTTACTAACCTAAAATATAAACTAATTAATCCTTCAAATTGATTCGATCGCATTGGTATTTTGTTGGAAATGCGTGATTCTAAAAGTTCTGATTTACTAGAAAGCTTTGGGGCTCTACCTTGGATATAATTAAAGATTTCGCGAGTGAGTAAGTCTTTTTCATTTTTAACCTCCTTTATTTAAAAAGATGATTTATGAAATCGATTATCTTTTTTTTTCTATTATAATTATCAAGTTATACTTATAAAAACAGAAAAACTGAGATATATTCAATTAATATTTTTATCTCTGTTTAATTTGTAATTATTTTAATAGATGATTTTTTACTTTAGAAATGAGAATCACAATTAAAAATTAACAAGAATTAAACATTCTGATAGAATAAGTGGTCCTGCTTTTACATATATAACGACAATTATGATTTAAAATAAACATATTCTCAAGCTTATACCTTATTTTGATAACGAATGCTTCATTTTGAGGTTTAGTGTGAAAAAAAGATTTACTCCACTTGAACAAAACCTATAATTGGTTCCTTTTACTTGCTTTTCTATATCTTCT
Organism: Belonocnema kinseyi; assembly: GCF_010883055.1. Lineage (NCBI taxonomy): Eukaryota > Metazoa > Arthropoda > Insecta > Hymenoptera > Cynipidae > Belonocnema > Belonocnema kinseyi. The sequence goes on from NC_046662.1 coordinate 147,977,856, forward strand.
TAATGAATTTCTTAATTATTTATGTTATTTTTATTTCAGCTCCTTGTATTCAATCCTTTTTATTTATCATTGCCCCCTTAGAATCAGCCCTATATAATTTTTCAATGGCATTATTGATATATATGCAAAATTTTCGGGTATTTTATAAAATATAATTCGAATGGTCTTTTTTATTTTCAAAAATGTTCCTTTTTTTTAACAAAGAAAGTATGGAATTATCGGTATTGAGGACATTGTCATTTAAAGTGAACTGTTTTTATTTGACGTTTATTTCACGTTTTAACTCAATAATTATGAACCGAAAGTACAAGCAATATATTGTCGTTAGGGTTACCCGCATAAGAAAAGGTGACGACGTACCTTCCCGATATCTTGATAAAATTATAAATTTAATAGTAGTTTTAATTTCTTAAAAACTAAGGCTAACAATCGATTACATGGTAAACAAATAAATCCTCTTTAATTTATTTTTATTTCCATTTTATTAAGTAGGGGGAATTCTGAAGAAGTTCATTTCCTATTTATGAATATATATTAAGGCACTTTTACCATCCCGTGCAGAAAATTTGCCGTGGCCCTGGGCGAAGACGGATCGGGCTAAATCGGATCCAGATCCGTCATGAAACGCACGCCCCGATCGAGGCCGAATCTGATAGCCCGGTCGGTCCTAACTCTGGCCCCGATCAATTTCAGTTTCAAAGCCATGTTCTAAATAATGGGGTATTTTTACTTAAATAATTAATACATTAAAATAAATAGGTTGAACGCCTTGTATAAAATAGTTCAATTGGAATTAAAATATCCTACAATAGTAATAAGTTTAACTTTGGAGTAGGGAATTTATGAAAGAATTACAATTTTGATTTTCGGACAGGAAATTAAAAAAAAAATAGTATTTAGACTTTAGAGCAAGTTGTGTAAATATTTTTTACTTTAAACCTCATTTGAATATCGAAAATTATTAATAATAGCCCTTATCTTTTTGATACATGTTATGTTACACTGTCAGCACAATGTTCCTGTCGAAAATAACTGTTCAAAGTAACTACACCGCCATTCGCAATTTCCTTGAACACTTACTAGGTGGCGTTGCAATAAGAAACCTGGCCAACCCGGTCTGGCACGACTCCGAACCACGAAAATTAGCCCCACCCGTGCCAGATCATGTCAGACCGATCGGGACCTGATCGGTAATCGGGAAAAGATCTGGAAATTTCTGCACGGAATATTGTACCGTGACGACAGTGTCTAACATATGTCCGTACTAGAAAATGCCTTTTGGAAATCATGCGATATCGTAAAAGCTATTTTTTATGTAAGTACGTAAAACAGGTAAATTGAAAACCCAAATTTACGTAGGTTTAACAACGATTTTTTAAAGTAAAAACGGTTAAAATACCTTTAATAATTTTGAAAGCGATTTCTTTCATTTTCAATTTTAAAGTAAAAATTTGACAAATTAAAACGTTAGTATTTTTTATGAAAGTAATGTTTAACACAAGCATCTGATGACTTGATTTGCAACCTTAGTAAGCAAGTAAAAAGTTTTTACAAAATACTTTTTGAGCTTCTTTGCAGTCATTAAAAGTACATTATGGGTACTTTACATCACTTATTTCGCGAGTGATAAGCTCCCACGGCTACCCCCGATTAGATTCAACCCAACAGTTCTTGCACATCAAGTTTCTCTTTTTTATATGTTTCGGCGAAACCCATCGGTTATTTCAGGCCCAAGAAGTAACTATCATATAAAGCGTTTGTGAGAAAACCGATTTTTTCATTATTGATTATTAAAAATCTCATTTTTTACGAAGATGACGAAATATATGAATAGTAGCTCATAATTTAACATTTTTTCCCTTCCTGAAATCTGTTAAAATATTTTATTAATATTTTAACCAATTTTTGCAACAAGAAAAAGTCGATAAAAATTTACTAAAATAGCACGTATTTTAACGAACTTCCACATTTAATTTTTTTGAGATGCTTGGCACTGGTTCAATAAATGTGACAAGAATATTTCCGATGAGAATATAAAGGTTCATGAGCTTTAAAGTAAAGAAACATTAGTTTTCATTAGGGTTTCATAGCCCCGGGCTGAGACCCTTATAGTTTCAATCGGGTATCCGTCCATCATTCCGTCGTACTATTTTTCAAGTAGGAGAAGTGAGGGGAGGGGAATGTAGATGGAGCCAGTGCCGAATGTATGTTCAACGGGCCCTTGGGCACGAACGAGTGTGGGGGCCTTTTGTAAGGAATTCAAAAGCCTGTTCGACAATATCTTTAATCTATTTCTGATTTCTGACTTTCTTCATATACAAAAAATTATACATTACTAGGATAAATAAATAATACCAATATAATGTGCACTGTTCACTTAGTAACCGCTGAATGATGTTCATTTTTTATGTTCACATGTTGTGACTCGTAAAAACAAAAGCCGAACGTCGAAGCGAACAATTCTGCTTATGTTAAAAATTTAAACATTGTCCCGGCCGTACTCTGCACCAATATATGCGCTCGTTCAGCAATTCGAACAAAAAATATCGATTAAGTGAAAAAGCGGTACTGAAAATTCTCCAATCAACTGTAAATCTTTTTGTATTGGAAAATTCTACTTTTTTAGTTGTTTTTTATTACTTAATTATACACAATTATAGCTGAAAAATTATCAGTTAAATGCAACATTACATTTTCTCAAGGAGTTGTAATATTTAAATGATCAATATGAAGATCACATTCTTTGATTTTTCAAGAAGGTGCACAATAAAAAATAATGGGTTATTTAAGTTGTGGGGGCCCCCGGGAACGTGCCCAAAGTGCCCTTATGTAAATCCGCCACTGGATGAAGCAGGACAATAAGAATTTTCTACGGGGAGGTTTCAATGACTTAATCGCGTTTCTTTTTTGCAAAATTATTTGAAAAAATTATCCAAAATTTTTCTATTTCCTTACTAAAATTTAAGAAATATAATATCTGTAAAAGGATGCTCCTACCAGATTTTTATCTAGTTTTTTTTGTTTTCTAGTTTTTCTCAAATGTCCACGTTTTGAGACCCCCTGAATCCGAAAAACAGGTTTTTACGAATGTGTCTGTCTGTATGTATGGATGCCTGTATGACTGTATGGATGTATGTATGTATGTATGTATGTATGTATATGCATATGTATGTTTGTATGTATTTATGTGTGTGAACACGATGACTTTTGAAAAAATCAATCTATTAGATTGGCCTTTTGTGCACTTGCTTAGTGTCCTAAATTAAAGGTCAAGTTCGTTAGCCAGCCATTTTGGATAAAAATTCAAAATGTGTGCACATTTTGAAAATTTTTGAGACCATTTTTTTCTAAATTCAAAAATTTTCTGTACGCTTATTTACAGTATTCAAAAGGTCACACGATTTATTCTCATGACTTTTTTCACAATATGAAAAATTACCAGAGTTATAGCATTTACAAGATTCCAAAAAACACAGGGAAATGAACATTTTATGCCAAATAACGCACGATATGAAAAAATTCAAGACAAGAAAAATGTTGCTTTTTGAATGTTCTACAAGATTATGACAACAACTTTTCGAATTTTTTCGAAAAATTGAAAATTCAAATTTTGACAGCCTACAAAATAATGAAAAATCCAAAAAGTACATTTTTCGGCCAAACTGTGCAAAATACGGTAAAAGATGACAAAACAAAAATTGTGCATTTAAAAAATATCTACAAATTTTTTATTCACCAATTTTTCATACGATTATTCATGACGAATAAATCATTTTTACATTATCATCAGAGAAGGTATTATATTTGTATAAAATTTGCCCCCCCCCCCCAGTTTTTGTCAAATGTACACGTTTGGAGACCCCCTGAATCCGAAAAATAGGTTTTTAAGAATGTGTCTGTCTGTCTGTATGTATGTATGCCAAATAGCCAAATAACGGACCATATGAAAAAAAGGCAAGAAAAGAAAAAGTTTGATCTCTAAATGCCCTACAAGATTATTATTATAACATTTTTTTTTTTTTTTTAAGAATTTGCATTTTTTCAAACGGCACAATAAAAGTACGTCTGTTTGAATAAAACTGTAACTTATAAGTTATAATAATATACATCTATGGGAATGATTAAAAGTTTCAGGGATAAACTCGAGTGCGAAGTACGAGATACTTGACGAGAATGTGTTCTCTAAGGCCAAAGGAGCTTTAACCAAAGAGAATTCACAATTGTCAAATTACTGTTGTCGTTGCTTTCATCTTTAGTTTTAAAAAGTCTATGCAAAAGATCGAGCGGGTAGCGCGAGGTGAATACATTATCGATCGCAAAGCGCCAGGTAAATACATCATCTAACGCGAAGCACGAGATTAATATATCATCGAGCGCGAAACGCGAGAACTAACAGTCGCGTGCCCCAGACACGCTCAAGCTTGCGATTTAAAAAAATATATTTTTTTGGAATTACATTAATTATTCCCACCACAGTCTAAATGAAAAGTAGTGAAAGAATTGAAAATTTCAGAAAAAACCACAACTTTCGTACATTATTGAAAGACAGCATTATTAAAAACAATAATAAATTGTTTATACACTTATGTTTGTGAACTTACATATTAAGGGTGTTGGTTCAATCCGCCTTTGAATTTTTTATAGGTACGGCACTGATTCCATATATATTTTTTTTCCGAAGGATTTGCGAACGAAAGAAAGAAAACTTGTCGAATATCTGGGATTTTGCGAGATCCTCGGATCAGTACAAAGTTGAGAAATCAGAAAATTGGTAGCAGACGGCATCATTTGAACGGTTAGAATCGTTTGCTAATTTATTTTTTTACTTACAATTCTGACATAATAGAAGAATTCTAGAGACCTAATGATTTTCCCAAGGGCTAGGTCTCGATGATGGTGTCCCCAAATTTTGCGAAATACGTTGCGAAATGGAGCAAAAAGCAGAGAGAATTCAAATGCTTTTTTACCAGACTATCATCAATCGATATTACTTCAAAAATAATAAGACACGTGTCCCAGATTTTTTGGTCCCTTGTAAGAACTATGCGCGTTTGTAAATCACATTAGCCAAAGGTGCAGAACCTCTACAGGTTCGCGCGCATGGACTCCCATCAAGCTCCGCTGGTCCAGTGGTTAAAAGAGCCTGGCTGTTAACCACGCTGCCGTGGATTCGAATTTTTTCTTCAACTTTCTTTTTTCGTATTTTAAACATGTGAAATAATAATTTTTAATGCTTCTCCGGCGAATAAATTATTTTTTTGGGAAATATTACTCGGAAATAAATATCATGCAGACGATTTTCGAATAATTTATTTGTATAATCATAGTTTTTTCACATTTTTGCCGAAAAATGTAAATACAATTTCCCACAAAATATTGAAATAGACATTTTTTGCAGATAACAGCTGCAAACGCACAAATGTGATAGATAAACCAATTTATGATTGTATGTGTAAATTTACCCAGTTTGAAGTTATAAGTGGATTATGAATTATAAATTTTTCAGGTTACCCAGGAGTAAATTTCCAAATTACATATCTAGAATTAGCCAAATTTTGAAAGTAGGCCCTCCGCAAATTTATCTACACATCGGAAGTTTATCAAGCCCCCCGACTTGAAATTTCGATTTTACATAATTTTCCGGATTTACAATTTTAAAACATAAATTACAATTTATCAGTTTGTCAAAAATATTTAAAAATTGTAAATCTGGAAAATTGTGTAATGTCGAAATGTATAGTCGGGCGACTTGATAAGCTTGCCATTTATAAATAAATTTGCATAATGCCTAATTTTTAAATTTGTACAATATCCGGAATAGTTATTAGGCAACTTGATAATCTTGGAATTTGTAAATAAATTTGCAGAGGGCCTAATGTCTAAATGTGATAGTTTTGAAATTTATTGCTGAGTAACTTGATAAATTTATTATTTATGAAGAAAAGTCAATATTCGCCAGTTTTGTAACTTTGGAAAAATTATCCATGTGGAAATTTCTGCAAAATACAGAAAAGGTGTTGGGGGACTTAATAAAGTTTCGATTTATAAATAAATTTGCAGGGGGCACACTTTTAAAATTTTGCGTATTCTAAATTTGTAATTTCGAAATTTATTTCTGGGTAACTTGATAAATTTATCATTTATAATCCAGTTATAATTTCAAACTGGGTAAATTCATAAATTTACATACAATCATAAATTGGTTTATCTATCAAATTTGTGCGTTTGCAGATGTTATCTGCAAAAAAAGTCCATTTCAATATTTTGTAGGAAATTTTATTCACATTTTTTGGTTTTATTTCCCAATTGAAAACTGCCTAATCTTTGGCTGATTCTCATTTCTTTCGTCGCTGCAGTGAACAGTACATCACCAAGCTAGGTGATAATCTATGACGATTATCACCCGCAAAAATGTAACAAAAAATTACGATTATACAAATAAATTATTCCAAAAGTGTCTGCATGATATTCATTTCCCAGTAATATTTTTCAAACAAAAAAAAAATCATTCACGGAAGAAGCATTAAAAATTATGATTTGACATGTTTACAATACGAAAAAAAATGTTGAGAAAAAGATTCGAACCCACGGCAGCGTGGTTACCACTCAAGCTCTTGTCCACTGGACCAGCCAGTGTCTCCAGAACGTGGGATTTTTCGGCCCCCGCCACTCTCCCATCAGCGAGCGAAACATTCAAACGTAGCGTGTCGGTGAGTCGACTCTGTTAAATGCTGCGAAGCCCAGCCTCGTGTAAAGCCGAAAATGCATGAGCAGGAATCCGAGCTCTCCCGAATTCACGAATGACGATTTAGCTGCTCCTCAAATCTATTCAGGTTTTGAAATCCTGAGATACCTTAGAATCATTATGCTTATTGCGAAGAGGCAAATATAATGGACTTTATGTAAATAGATATAGGAGACAAGATTTCTGGGTCTAAGATGTTTCAAATTTTGTTCTGCATGCCTCAGTCATAATTTTAGTAAACAATTGATTTTTCACAAATAAAAAAAAATTTTCGACAAAATAGTTAAATTTTCAACCTAAGAAATTAATTTAAAAAATACAATTTTTAACTTAAACATTGTAGTTTATACTGAAGCTTGCAGTTGAAAAAATTTAATTTTAAACCCAAATGAATGCGAATTTTCAACAAAAGAAATCAATTTTTTATCTAAAACAAATGAATTTTCAAAGAAGAATAATTCGCCAGCAAAAAATATAAATTTAAAACTAAAATTTTTCAAGAAGAAAAAGTGTCAACAAAATTGATCAATTTTCATCTATAGAAACGAATTTTAAACTAAAACAATAAGTATTCGATCAAAAATGGACTAGTTAAATTTTCAGATAAAAAATAGAATTTTCAACGAAAGATATTAATTTTCAACTAAAATTATAATGTTTCAACGAAAAATTGAACAGATAAATTTTCAGTTGAAAAATAATTATTAACTCCAAAAAATCAAAGTTTCCATAAAATTTTTTAAATTCCAAGCAAAAAATTAAATTTTCAAACAAATAAATAATTTAATTTTCAACCCAATAACTTTCTACCGAAAACAGAAATTCACAATTTTCGAAATCAGTTTTAAAAGAACAAAAATTTTTGTTAACAAAAAAGATAAATTTCCAAAAAAATAGATGAACTTTTAACCATTTTATACCTAAATAAAAGAAGTTACACAAAAAATGGATTTTCATCCAAAGAAATGAATTTTTGATTAAAATAGATGAATTTTTAAATAAGGAGAATAATTTTCTACCAAAAAAGAAGAATTTTTGACTGAGAAAGGTCAATTTCCTATTAAAAAAATTCAACTAAAAATGATACAGTCACATTTTTAGTATAAGAAAATGTTTTTTAACTGTTGATGGGAGAAATGATTTTTCAAATGAAAAATGTTTTAAAACACACACACACAATCGAATTTACAACAGAATAGTTCAATTTTTAAACATATAATTGGATTTTCAATTAAAACATTATTTTTCAACTAAAAATGAAATGGAATGAATTCTGAGAGAAAATTAAAAAAGAGATCACAATTTTCTAACATTATTTCGTAATTTTGCCATATTATATAATTTAAAAAAAAAGGAATTTATTTCTTATTAGGCCTTCTTGCGCAATTTTGTTGTAACATTTTTTGTTATGTTTATGTTGGTTTGTAAAATTTGCTTTCAAATTTGCGTAAGTTTACGAGATTTTCAGAAATTTTGAAACTATTAAAAAATAATTAAAACTTGCAAAAAAAATAGGAAAAAATGGAGTAATTCTTAAAGATTAGAAGATTAGAAGGTCTGAAAATAAAAAAAAAGAATTATTTTTCTGATAATCGTTTGAAAATTTTTTATAATTTTTATTTAGAAAAATGTACTTTAAAAAAAATTCAAAAAGCTTTTGAAACACATCGAACGATTTCCTAAAATTTAATAAAAGAGTGTAGAAGATTCTAAAGCAAAATGTTTCAATTTGATAAGATTAACGATTTTAAAAAACGTAAATAATCCAGTAAATTCAAGGAATATTTAGAAGAATGAAAGAGATTCGAATCTAATTTTAAACTAAAATTTTTTAGAAATGTAGATTTTCAAAGATTTCAAAAAAATAAACTTAAGAAGCTTTAAGGGAATTCCAAAAGATTTCAAGGAGATAAAATTATTTTTCTTAAAATTCTGTGAAAAATTTAGAAGATTATATAAGTCAAGTTTTTTACATCCTGAATGCTTTTTTAAAATTTTAAGAAAAATTTAGTAATTTAAAAATATTTTTTTGAATTTATTTTGTTTTAAACGTATTAGAAATATTTAAAAAATTGAAAAAATTTCCCAAAATGTATAAAATATTCATTGATATCTTCCAAACTTCTAAATGTCCTAAACATCTTTTAAAAAGACTGGAATTTTTCTAATATTTTTTTAAATCCAATAAAATAAAATCATTTAAAGTCCTCTAGTTCTTTTTTGATACATCTCTTTTCATGCTATTTTAGGCTATAATCATTTTATTAATTTCTGAACTTTCTTATTTTTATTTTTCAAGTGTATTTTAATCTGCTTTACGTTTAGTGAAAAATCATATGCTGAAAAACGATAAGAGAAATATCTATTTCTTCAGCTTTAACTATAATTTGAAAGGCGATTCTTCATAAGTCTTTTACTAACTAATGAATATATTTTTATAATTTTATTCCTGAAATATATTCCCTAAGGTCAAACATGGTACACAAATATCCTAAAATTTGTAAAAGACTAGCTATTTACAGGAATTTTTAAAATAAAAACCAATGTGTATCATATTCAAATAAATTTTGGTAATATTTATAAAAGTATTATTATTATTAATTAAAAAAAATATATATAGGGAGTACAGTTTTTATTTGAAATTTCACGACGGCTTTTTGTACCATATATGACCCTCGGCCAAAATCAAGGAAAAATAATTTAAAGATATGTTAATTAGTTATTAAAATGTTACAAAGACTTACCTTTACAATTTTTTTCTCTTTTTATAATCATGAGATATTTCTTAATAAAATAAATTTTACTGGATGTAAACCCTTAGGGGACACATTATGAATAAAGAAGGCATTAGAGATTTTGTAAAGATTTCATATACAAGAAAATAAGTATTATCAGTTTGTTTAAAAATGTATATGTAAATAATTATTATAAGATTCTTAAGAAAATTAAAAAAAAAAGATTTTTGAATGTATCAGATGTGTCAGAAAAGATACTAGGAGATTTTAAAGACTTTTTATTTTTAATTTATAGTATTTTAAAAAATATTAGGGAAATTGATTATCTATTTAAAACGCTTTAAATTCTACAAGATATTGGTAACTCTCTTGAGTTTTTATCGGAAAAATTAAAAAAATCATTCAAAATGTAGAAAAAAATTTCTTTATAATTTTCTAAATTTTCCCAAGCATTTGAAGAAACTTTTTTTATTCTCCTGAAACCATTCGAGATACTTTTAAAGTTCCTAAAGTTTATCTTGCGTTTCTAAAACACTTCTTAGGTTTAAATTTTGTTTGAATCTCATCAAGTCTACCAAATACTTCCTGAATTCACTTCATTATTATGTTTTTCTAATCTTGTCAGAACTTCCAATCTCTAATCTTTAAAAATTATTCAAATTTTTCCTAATTTTTTTTTAATTCTGCAAAATTAAAAAAATGCCTTTAAAGTTTTTCACATGCTTTAAGAATATTTGAAATCTTTTGCAATGTTTTTAAATGTTTAAAAATAATATTTTTAAATTAATTGGTTGAAATAAAAAATTATGCTAATTATTCCTTTAAAAATCTTTACAAGTTTTAATTATTTTCGAATCGTTTCAAAATTTTTGAATATCTCTTAATTCCACTCAAATTTGAAAGAATTATGTTCCTTAATTTTTCTGAAGTTAAGTGATATGGAAAAATTACGACATTTTTTTCAAAATATTTTGCGTACTTTTTAAACATTTTATGAACTAATAAAAAATGTTTTGTAATCTTTTTTCAATTTTCTATTGGAATTCATTCCAAAACAATTATTTACATTTTTTCCCAAGGAGTGTCTTTCATTATCTGAAAGTCCTTCGTTTATCGACTTTTTAATATTATTTTTTCATTTTACAAACATATCTATTATATCTTATCAAAAATTAATATAAAAATCTTAAATGTTAAGTGTATTTAAATACTACAATTTTTAATGTTTCCAAATTTTTAGAAATAATTCAACAAATTTTACGTGTACTTAAAATAAACTTTTTTTAAATCTCATTCAACTTTTTCCAACTTATCTTTTTTTAATTTTCAAAATTTATGTAATTGCTTAATCTGATTGAAAATAATTGAACCTCTTGCGATTAAAAGCGGGATTCTGCTTGAGAAGAAATGTGCTGAAAGTAATTTAAAAAAAAATCATTTTAATTTTAAAGACTGATAATTGTACACAATTTCCAGGCGCATCATTCTTATTCTTCTGCAAGAATTTTTAAGTTTTTAAGTTTTTTAAACCAGTTTATCCGACGTTTCTAAAACTCTTCTGAAGCTTAAATTCTTTTTTAATCTCATCAATTCTACTTAATATTTATTGGGTTTATTCGATTATTTACATTTGTTTTAAATTTGTAATGTTATAGTATTAAAAAATGTTGATTTTAAAACTTTCTACACTCTTTTTCGAAATTTTAGGAAATTGTTTGATGTGTTTAAAAATCTTCTTTAATTTTCTTTTAAGGCACATTTTTCAAAATAAGAAATCATTCAAAACGTTCACACGATAATTAGTAAAATAATTCTTTTTTCTAATCTTCTCAGGTTTTATAATCTTTCAAAATTATTTAAATTTTTCCTGAATTTTTTTTTAATTTTTCAAAATTAAAAACAATGGCCTTTAAACTTTTTCAGATACTTTGACAATTTTTGAACTCTTTTGAATGTTTTGAAGTGTTTTAAAATAATCTCCTATAAAATTAATTTTTCGAAACAAAAAATTATTTTAATTATTTCTAGGAACCTAAGATATTTTTTTTCATATTCATGAAAACTTACCAAATTCTTGAAAAACCTTTACAAGTTTTTATTATTTTTGTATCCTTTCAAAATTTCTGAATATCTCTTAAACTTACTCAAATTTGAAAGTAGATTTTTAAAGCAACATATAGATTAAAAAATTGTGCAACAACATTTTACGAGAAGGCCTAATAAGAATTATGTTCCTTAATTCAAGATGTGAAAAAATTGATTCATAATCTTTTCAATTTTTCTCAGGAATTTTAAGAAAAACAGTTTTAACCCCTTGAAATCTTTCGGCATTCCTTTAAAGTTTCTAAAGTTTATGTTTGAATTCTTAAAGAATTTAAGTTTCTGATTTTGCTTTAAAATCTTCTACAGTCTTCTTTTTAATTTTAGGAAATCCTTTCACGTATTTAAAAACCTTTTTTAATATTCTCATTAAGTACGTTTTTTTAAAATAAAAAGTAATTACAAATTTCCCTACCAATCGTGAAAAAGTTCTGTTTCTAATTTTGTCGGACCTTCTAAGCCTTCTAATCATTAAAAACTATTTAAATTTGTCCTGATTTTCTTTGGAATTCGGCAAAATGAAAAAGATTGTCTTAAAATTTTCAGATTCCTTATTTAGAATTTTAAAAAGAGTTTAAAATGTATTGGAATTTTTTAAAATTATTTGTTCAAAATTAAAAATTACAGTGATTATTCGTAGAAACCTCAAAGAATTTTCTTCATTTTCGTGAAACCTTACAAAATTCTTTAACAACATCTTTACAAATTTGAACTATTTTCTAATCGTTTCAAAATTCCTGAATATCTCTTAAACTTAGGCAAATTTGAAAGGTAATTTTTTTACCCAAAATAATTTTTTTTTAAGTGTCCAACAAAATTGCGCAATAAATTGCCTGAACTTTCATTCCCTTGATACCCTGCGAAATTCAGTTTACTTAAAAACTCCTCCAAATAGCCAGTTAGCCACCGAAAAACAAATCGTGAAGTCGGGGGGACTCAGGCTCGTGCTCGTGCATTTTCGGCTCTACAGAAGGCTGGCCTACGCAACATGTAGCAGAGCCGACTGACCGACACGCTACGTTTAAATGTGTCGCTCCCAGATGGGAGAGTGGTGGGGGTCGAAAAATCCCACGTTCTGGAGACACTGGGACCAGCGGAATTTGATGGGAGTCATGGACATAGGAAACAAGGGACTAGGCATGCCATCCTAACTTGTGCACGAGCGTTTTTGCCGACAAATTGTGCATGAAAATATAAACATGTGGGCGCTGCCATGTTTGTCGCGGGACATCAAAAGGTGGCGGACCTCCCCCCTCATTGCATCACCCCCGCAATGGCATGCCTAGTCCCTTGTTTCCTATGTCCATGATGGGAGTCCATGCGCGCGAACCGGTAGAGGTTCTGCACCGTTCGCTAATGTTATTTATAAATGCTCATAGTTCTTACAAGGGCTCAAAAAATATGGGACACGTGTCTCACTATTTTTGAAGTAATATCGATTGATGATAGTCTCATCAAAAAGTCAATGTCCCAGATAAGGTTTTTCTCTTTGAGAATTGTAGTCTTGACCCACGGTCGATAACGAAGGGCGCCCCGATACTGCCGATACCGCGTGTAGGTTGAAGGTAACAGCTGACCCAGTGGTTGATTACAAATACAGTTACAGAAAAACAGACAGGGCATGTCAATTCTCTCTGCTTTTTGCTCCATTTCGCAACGTATTTCGCAAAGTTTGCGGACACTATCATCGAGACCTAGCCCTTTGGAAAATCGTTTGGTCTCTAGAATTCTTCTATTATGTCAGAATTATGAGTAAAAAATTAATTAGGTAACGATTCTAACCGTTCAAATGCTGCCGTCTGCTACCCGCTGATTTCTATCTTTCGCAGAATTCATATTTGTCGAGAAAAAAATCATTTCGTCAACAAATTTGTTCATTTTTCAACATTGTATTGATCCGTGGATCTCGCAAAGCCCCGGATATTCGACAAGTTTTCTTTCTTTCGTTCGAAAATCCTTCGGAAAAAATATATATGGAATCAGTGCCGTACCTATAAAAAAAATTAAAAGTCGGATTGAACCAACAGCCCTAATATGTAAGTACACAAACATAAGTGTATAAACAATTTATTATTGTTTTCAATAATTTTATCTTTCAATAATGTACGAAAGTTGTGGTTTTTTCAGAAATTTTTAATTCTTTCACTACTTTTCATTTAGAGTGTCGTGGGAATGATTAATGTAATTCCAAAAAAATATTTTTTTTAAATATTATAATCTTCTTTTAATGACATCTTTATTGGTTCTTTGAAAGATGTTGGATTTAATCGACCCAATTATTAAATTTGTTTAACGGAATTTGTCATTGGCATTAGGGTCTCATGAAAATACTTAATTATAGTGCATGCATTTCTTAAATTATTAGATTGGCAAACATTTCGACCACGGATAGGAGTCCTCCTCAGTGCCAGATATAAGATTAAAACATATAAGATTGAAATGAAATTAAAATTAAAAGTTTGGCATTCAGTACTTGGTTCAAAAATGTGTTTTCATGCATAAACTTTGTATTTATATGTCGCGCAGCTCCTCTCTCTCTCTCTCTTTTTCCTTCATCGTCAACTATTTCTCTGTCTAGGGAAAAATTATTATTACGTCTCCGCGATCACCTCACCCTTCTGTTGACGCTGAAGGATATAGATAGGGAGATCGAGAAGGAGAGAGAGAGAGAGAGTGAGAGAGAGGAGCTGCACGACATATAAATTCTAAGTTTATGCATGAAAACACAGTTTTTACCAAATACTGAATGCCAAACTTTTAATTTTCATTTCATTTAAATCTTATATGTTAAAATCTTATATCTGGCACTGAGTAGGACCCCTATCCGTAGTTGAAACGTTTGCCAATCTAAAAATTTAAGAAATGCAGGTTTTATAATTAAGTATCTTCATAAGACCTTAATGCCAATGAAAAATTTCTTCAAACAACATTATAATCTTCTCCTATATCAATGACAGATAGTTGCGGTTTTTTTTCTGAAATTTGTTACTTTTTGTCCAACTTTTATTTAGAGTGGATTAATAATTATGGCAAATTGACAAGCATATTTTTTAAACATGTAATTATTTTGTAGAACTATCTTCTCCTATAATAATGCTAAAAAGTTTCCGATTTCTAAAAATTTTAGCTTTTTACTCAGTGTGATAATAATTAATGCAAGTTAGAAAACATAATTATTTAAACACTTATTATGGTTTATAGCTATCTTGTCTTAATTTTTCATCTTTTTAAGATTTTTCAGTTAGGAACAAAAGTGGGCGTCCGCATGAAAAGACCCCTTACGACTGGTATGGATTGACATACACATAAAAAAAATTATCTGTAAAAAAGTCACGAACTTGTAGCTAGGTCTCGAATACGGGATAAAAAAAAAACATTAAATCCATCTTTCTATGGAAAATGTATGGATAAATTTGAAATTTTTTGACTGCTGACTCTAGAGTTTCTAAACATGAATCAAGAATGCGTGAACACGTACAGCCATCGAGAGTAAAGAATATAGGTATTACAAAAACTTTAGACACTCATCCGACGAACTCGAACCACACATAGGCGTGCAAATACAGACCGTGCATGTGGGTGAGAGTGTGTGCTAGCGACAGGAAGGCGAGCCTATTTTCTAGTTTCCAGATTTGTCGCGGAAACTCGCGCGTGCTCTGTGAAACTTGTCCCAAACACTCATAATATTTTTGTAAATATTTACTAAAAAAATCTATGAACGGCTTTAGACTTGTGATATCGATTTCGTCAATTCTTTATCAATATTTGTAGATTATTTACGGAAATACATCAATATACGACGAATTTGTGTCATATCCTAGACCTAGCTACTAGTTTTTGACTTTATTCCGTGTACAAAATCATCCAGCTGAATAAGTTCCCTGAATTTTAAGCCCAATACAATGACACCCTTGAAGTTAAAAAACAAATTGCTAAGGCATTTTTGAATTGGGAAGTTTGTAAAATTTGAAAATGAAATATATACCCATTTTCACTTTCTTTTAGGTTATAAATATCTAAAGAATCAGTGTAGCTCTTAATATTATTCCTAATTTAAATAAAAAAATAATAATTTTCACCCTGACGTATAGAAACAGTGGTCAGCAGTAGATCCTGATTTATCCACAGAACGTAAGATTCTTGACTAAGGGAACAGGTGTCGGAGTCAAATGAATGAGAGTGATACGAGATAGAAATTATTAATAGAAGTTGATGATTAAATCAATACAGCAGTAGGGAATGTCTTGAAAGAATTTAAGGGAGAAACGGCTTTGGGGATAGTTTAATAATTAAGCCGTGAGGATTGTGGAAGGATGATGGCAGTATCGGGAGAAAAAGAGAACGTTGACGTGAGAGAGATAGATCAAAGAGCCTTCAGGGAAGAAGGTCCGGAATTTGTGAAAAGCAGAACTATTGACTTGAGGGTACTTATATACTCAGGCGGGCGCATATCGTTATCACTCTTCTGGACGTGTTCTTCTAGAAGCTTCTACTCCACGGAAAAGGCCCACGTGTAATCGATAATACGAAAATGGGCGCAGCTCTGGTTTCATCCTTTTCCACGTGTACAGTTCATTGACCTAGGAACACATGGACTCAAGTATTCATTGACCCGAGAGTTCATTGTCGCTAAGAGTTTGTAGACCCCAAAGGTCATTTAAGTTTTATGGTCATAAAGTTCGTTGATCAAGACATTGCTACTTTCCTTGAACCGATGAGCGTGTGTGTGTGTCCAGAGGTTTTCCACATGCCTCTAATCAGTATCTTGCAGATATTACCATTCAGTTCCACCTTTCTTTTTGTTCATTTCCTCAGCGATGAAATAGGCGGTTGAGGAGTGTTTTTCCTTTGGTCCTCTTCTTTCTGTTTATCTCTCTCTCTCTCTTTCTAAATCAATACGATTAATAGCCTGTGGATAGAATCATTTCTGTCTTATACAGTTTCATTGCTAATTCCTTTAATTTAAAATGGTTCACAATTAAATACATAAAGGGTCACGACGTAGAATGTGGACGTAGGATGTGAAAAAGCTTGTTAAATAGTTTATTATTTTCTACATACTTTTAAGATTATAATATTGCAATAATTGCATTCATTTTTGATTAAGTCTACCTTATTTCTACAATCTCTTGATAATTCGATTGATATTTATTTCTTTATCAATATTTTTATGACTTCGGTTCGCTAAATGAGTTCTTGCCAATTTGATTGATATTTCTTTCTTTATCAATATTTCTATGATGTTGGTTCGACAGATGATTTTTTGCCAATTTGAATAATATGTATTTATTCTATATCAGTATTTCTATGATTTCACTCTAAGATTTTAGTTTCATATTCTTACAATAGCTTTATATATGTTTCCCTGAGAATTTTGGTACATATTGCTGTGTGAAAGTTGACTAAGTTCTTTCTACATTCAAAAGAGCTAGGAGCTGACGGGTCTAATCCAATTCCATAATTGCTTGCTCTTTCTTCCCTTTCTCTTAAGAATTTTTCCCTCTGTTTATTCATAAGTTCGTTATATGTATGCTGCGCTTCCTAGTAGTTCGTCGGTTTCTATATTAAACTGTGCCTTTTTCTCTAAAAAGGAATCGCCTTCGAACGGTCCGTTGTTTATTGCCCATTTTACATGATTGATGGTGAACGATAGGCCTAGGTTTGCTAAATTTTCATAATCCCAAAAATATGTATTATTAATGGGGTCAAAGGTTTTGTCTGTAATTTGAGTAATGCCGTTATTGATTTTCTGGCTACGAAAATAAACAAAAATGATCTGCAGTAGAATCGGTAAGTTTTGTTTTGAGGTTTTGGAGCTACTTTTACATCCTTTAAGTTATTGGCACAAGAAAATACGTGTGCAGTATGCTGAAAACGGCTCACGCACGAATCGCCCGTGCATCCATGCAGAGTGCCAACCAGTTGCGTGCGATCATTCGCGCTGACGTGGTGCGAGCTGGCTACGTATCGTTCATCTATCGAAACGCCATTCGATAAGCAGAATTTTGCGACGTTGTCAATATTAGTGTGTTTACGGAGAGAGTGTAGTGTTTATCATTGTTAAAAAGAGGCCGGTATTGAAAGCTATTTTAGAAAGTAATATTTTTGTGATATTTCGAATATCGCTGACAAGCTTCGTAGTTATTTATGTGTATTTTGTGGGTGACATAATTA
>NC_046662.1:147995709-148007153 GCF_010883055.1 Belonocnema kinseyi
CATTTAATAATCCAAATTGGCAACGACGCAAACTTCTGCTTTTCGAGCTGCCGTCCGATAGGGGAACGACACGTAAGCAGTTCGCACTGCAGCAGCGCGACAGATTGCACTTGATTGGTTGGCTCTTTTGTGTGTGCACAGACGGCTCGTGCATGTGCCGTTTCGAGCACATTGCACACGTATTTTCTTATGCGCAAACCTTCATAAATACATTGAATAAGGAATCTTTAACTTCTGTGTCTCGAATGAATAAATCTATTTTATTGTAGATTGAACTACTAAGACGAAAATAATAATTTTGATAGTTCGTTAATTTTAGAGAATGAAATGGGTAGACGAATCCTGTTTTAGAATCCTGAGTTTGACAAAATACAGAGGAAATTTTACAATAACATCTACAAATAGTTAAATGTAATTTCGGAATGTGCAAAAATAAAAGAAGCTTCGGCTTTCCAAAAGAAAACAAGATTCGTCTACCGATTGTATTGTCTGAAATTAAGGAACTTTAAAAATTATTCTTTTCGTCTTAGCAGCTTAATCTAAAATAAAGAACATTAATTTATTTTCAATAAAATCTGTTTATAAGAATGTAAACATAGCCCCAAACCCACGAAACAAAACTTACCAATTTTACTGTAGATTATTTTTTCTAATCTTTATAGCCCTATACGTGGATCATGGACATATAGCCAGAAGACGTATAACCTATCGACACCAGTCCTAAAATGTGCCTTGGGACACCCCTCAAAACATATCCAAAAATAAAGAAAATATCAGCCACGGAAAACTTTTGGGGGTAGAAAAACCGTCACCCTTAAGGAAAAAAATTCGCGAAAATTTCCCGAATTACCGTTGCCCATCGACACGGATCCTAAAATGTGTCTTTGGACACCTCTCACAACATATCCAAAAATAAAGAAAATCACAGCCACGGAAAACTTTTGGGGGTAGAAAACCGTCACACTCAACGAAAAGAAATCGTTAAAATTGCCCAAATTACCGGTGCCCATCAACACCAGTCCTAAAATGTGTCTTTGGACACCCCTGACAACATATCCAAAAATAAAGAAAATCGCAGTCACGGAAAACTTTTGGGGGTAGAAAAACCGTCACCCTTAACGAAAAAAAAATTCGTGAAAATTGCTCGAATTACCGGTGCCCATCGACACCAATCCAAAAATGTGTCTTTGGACACCCCTCACAACATATCCAAAAATAAAGAAAATCGCAGCCAAGGGCAACTTTTGGGGGTAGGAAAACCGTCACCCTTAACGAAAAAAATGGTTAAAATTGCCCCAATTGCCGGTACCCATCGACACCGGCCCTAAAATGTGTCTTTGGACACCGGTAATTCGGGCAATTTTCACGATTTTTTGTTTGTTAAGGGTGACGGTTTTTTTACCCCCAAAAGTTGCCCGTGGCTGCGATTTTCTTTATTTTTGGATATGTTGTGAGGGGTGTCCAAAGACACATTTCTGGACCGGTGTCGATGGGTACTTTTAATCAGGATGAATGTAAATGAATATTTTGCGTAAGGGTGGGTGGCAGCCCTTGGGGGTAGTTTGGATCAATGAAAGTGTTTGCCTTGAGTTGGTTTCAACCCCGTGCATCATTTAAACTAATTTTTCACTGACTTGAATCATAATTAATAAAAAAATCATCGTCGGAGAAGTAGCGTAGACTTAGCGCATGACTTCAAGCCACTTAAATTAAAGCTTATCTTTGCCTTTGTTGCGGATATAAGAAATCTCGAAAACAATACTGTTATTCCGAACTCGCAATATACTTTTTGCCTTTGGCATCTCAAGTTCTATGAAAGAAAAACAATATCACGACGATAACAGAAAACTCGACAGAATCTTGTCGAACCTTACCTAACCCGACGTGGTTCTGAAGCGAACCACATATGGAAAATCCGAAGTTGACACAAATTTCTATTATACATTTTAAATGTCTTAAATAAGCTTGAAATTATGTTGGGTAACGTAAGTGTATTTTTTTTTATTTTAATAATTGTTTAAGCATATTTTTTGAAACAAAGATTTAAAAAATTGTAAACTTATTTTGAGTGTCCTAAATGAGCCTTAAATTATTGTGCAATTAATATTGCCTATGTCATTTTTTTCTGTATGGTCCTGCTATCAAACCGTTAAGCTAGCATGACCACAGGTTTTGTTTTAAATGCGGAGCATCAAATTTGGCAATACGGCACTGAA
This sequence comes from Belonocnema kinseyi, assembly GCF_010883055.1. Lineage (NCBI taxonomy): Eukaryota > Metazoa > Arthropoda > Insecta > Hymenoptera > Cynipidae > Belonocnema > Belonocnema kinseyi. The sequence goes on from NC_046662.1 coordinate 147,997,926, forward strand.
TAAGCCTCAAATGAGCCCTAAATTATAGTGCAAAGAAATATTGCCCAATTTATTTTTTCTGTGTGTGGTTCTACTAGCTTAACGTTAAGCTAGCATGACCATTGGGTTTTTTATTAAATAAATCAGTTACTTAATTAAAATTAATTATTGATTGAATTAATAATACAATTAATAGTATTTATAATTCATTACATATCAATAATAAATAATTAACCCTCTGATGGCGCACATTTTCTAGCGTCCCGTTCATGGCGCACTGGGTGTGTAGTCACCCACAACTTATTTCATAGATAAAAACTGTTTAAGATACATTTTCTTTCATTTTGCAAGGGTGAAATTAAATCTCTAGAATGTCAGGAATACAGCTGTACAAGTTCGGTATTGATATTTTAATTAGGCAAAAGATAGATTCATAAACTGTACACTTCCAACTGTAAGGAAGTGTTATCATTTTTTTTCAATAAAAAAATTATACTTATTTTTCAAATCTGAAGATTGTTAATATATACCCACAGCGCGCTTCAAATGCTTATAACTCGAATAGATGCAAACTACTGAGTAGGGTCACATGTCTGACAATTAGAACTTATTTCTCCCTAATTTAGTGATCTACCCCCACTCCCCTCTTCATATTTTTCACAATTTTCACTTTTATACGACCTTTGGGTGGCTGCACACCCAGGGCACCATAAGAGAGTTAATTTGATCTGTAATAATTCAGTTTATGATATTTAGAATTTCATTTAATTTAATTGATTAATTGAAATTGAATAATTTAATAAAATTCAGTAACTGAAAAATTCAATAATTGTCGTAAAGGTTTCAAAATTTTGAAAAGGGTTCAAAAGTTCAAAAGGTAGTCACCACTTTGACCTGGCAACTCAGATTCTGCACGGGTTAGACTATAGCAACCCATTTCTATATTGAATCAGTGACACAGACAAAGTGTTTACAACAGTGGCCAATTAATGAGAGTACAGTTTACAAAATTTTATTGTTGCATTAACACTATACATGTTGAATTTTGCAGCAGGTTCTTGGACTAGTGCTACCCTTTTAATACGGCCTGTTCCTATATAAATACTAATAAATTGTCTTTTCAACAATACGTAATAAAGTCTTGTACTGTTTAAAAGAAACTCAATTAATATTTATAGTAAAAGGCTGATTTAAAAGGGCACCTCATTGGGAACAAATTTTGACGATACGTTACGACATCTTTACGACAACTTTATGGCATCGCATGACCATGTCGTTACGGTTTTTTACGATATCGTAAAGACATCATCAGATCATACGTCTTTATGATATCTAAGAGACACCTTAACGACATGGACATAGGTGGTCATAAAGTTGTCGTAAATATGACGTAAAGATGTCGTAAAGACGTTGCCAAAATTTTGCCCTCTAGGTTCTAGAGAAACTTTGATTTTGAAGCTGAGTATGGTGGTTATATCAAAATACTAAAGGTAGATGGTGTGGGAGGGGGAAATTAGGCGTTTACTAGGACTATCTATCATCTGGAAGAAAATTCCAAAGTAGTGGGAAATGTAGGCAATTTTTGAATTTTGAGAAATCCTATTGGAAATAGTATTCTGTCCAATTAGAAGCATTGCCATACCTCTAACTTTTTCATGGGAAACATCATCAGAGTTTACTCTAAAATGATAAAATCTCAAAATATGGGAAAAAGTGTTAGACAATCACATTGCTGGTGATTGTCTAACACTTTTTCCCATATTTGCAGATTATAATCTGCAAATACATATCAATCTTTATTGTGGTTGCCTCGCTTAACACAATACAAGTATTATGATCATCATCAGGCTGGCCATCAAGACTGCTGTCTAAGTGGGTTTGTACAATAGGTAACCTGCGAGATGAATGAACTGTCTCGGAATAAAATTCGAGTCCTGCTTGCCATAAATATTTAGGCAAAAAACTGTGATAGAGTTTGCATACAAAAGATAATATCCTGAGAATTTTGCCACAGCATAATTTTTTGAATTAAAAAAACTTATAAAAGATTCAGTACTATCTACATAGCTAACAAACATTTATACGTTCATCACCGAGGCGGTTAAGGTTGTCTGTAGAATATTTCAGTTTTACAGCACCCTTTATTGCATATTCAATTCGTACTTTTATGACATAAAATGATTTTTACACGTTACAGCGGCCATCTTGGATTCGGAATCATGGAATTGTTAAAAACTGATATAAAATTCGTAATCAGCGACCCCGAAAACCCTTTATTGCATACTCAACTCGCACTATTATGGCATAAAATTATTCTTACACTTTTAAACGGTCATCCTGCGTTTGCAGTCTTGGGGTTTTTTTAAATAATAGAAAATTTATAATCAGCGACTTCGAAAATCCTTTATTGCCTGCCCAGCTCGTACTTTTATGACATGAAATGATTTTTACACTTTTCAGCCGCTATCTTCATTTCACCATCTTGGAATTTTATAAACTAATAAAAAGTTCGCCATCAGAATCTACAAAAACACTTGAAAAGTGAATTGCAAGAGTAAAAATAATTTTTTTTCATAAGAATCAAATCAAAAATAAGAAATTGAATTCATCAGTATTTATCTTGTCCTGGCCATTGGTTGTCCGCTATTCTGAAAATCATAATATAACAGACGGTACTAAAAACTAGAAGCTTCAACGAAAATTTTTAGCCCTATAGAATTCATTTATCTCAAAAATGCAAGTGTAAAGGGAGGGGGGAGTTGCTCATTTCACGGAGAATTCCCCATATACGGAAGGCATTCGTCCTTGGGTCGCTCCGTGTATTCAGGGTGCACGATACTTTTGCCAGATCGTCGTATTTATTCCGTTACAGACTGTAAACATCTATCTTACGGTCATGAGACGTAATTATGGCTGTAATCGCAGTGAGCACAAAACTATGAAAATCCCAAGATCTTCCTTGGCACGTTCCTAGGACGTCCTATGCCTAGCCAATTAATATCTCTACAACGTCCGATGTCCTAAAGATGACCTAAAGACGTCTTACAGACATGGACGTTCTCGGAACATCTTTCGTACTGACATTAGGCGTTTTAAGAGCATCTCTAGAATGACCATTAGACATGTCATAAAAGACGTCTTAGGGATGTCCTAAAGACGTCTCTAGGACATCCTTAAATTTTCGCCCACTGGGATATTACCGTGATTTCGATGGGATCAGGTGCAGTTTTTCAAATTAGTACCCACTCCCGGCGAAATCCTGCGGTTGTGCTTATGACAAACTTTTAATTATACCTACTTTTTTGCTTTAACTACGCGTGATTCGGCAGCGCCAAATTATTCAATTTCCGCAAAAAAGTCATTAATCATAAAAAAATTCACTTCAGGCAAGTTGTCTGATGACGGTCTTATATATTGAGCCATGCTATAACATTAAAATTTGTGTAAAAATCGCTTGCAATAATAATTACCATTGTATCTTTGAGTTATTCGTACATTTTTACCCGGGTTTATTCATTAATTACTTTAATCATTTTGAACTAAAAAATTGAACATTACGATGTATCGGACTATACTTTCATGTGCAGTTTAACATTTCCAGTATTACTGCAAATATTAACCGATTTTCATGAATCTTTTTTCACTCTCTTCGTATTTTATGAATAAACTAAATCTGCTATTTAGATTGAAGAAATTCATGCTTTCATGATTTGAGTTTTTGTAACTGACTTGAATCTCATAACAATGATAGAGTCATTGTTGAGAGTAATTCGATGTGCCCCAGAGTGCCTGCCTCGTGAGCTTCACGAGGGTCGATGAGAGTGCTGCGAGAGTCCACACACAGCTAACTCTGAGTGTCACTGCAATTTTTCTTTCCTTTTTAAATTATTAAACAAGATATAAACGTTTTATCAAACACCGGCGTGGGTAGGCGAAATATAATAATATTTAGATGCCGTATGCAAAAAATCGGAACAAAATATTAAAAATTGCGGCTGTTAAATGGAATCTTGTTTTTCAACTGTAATAAATTCCCTTAAGTGTGAGCTTAAAGGCAATTTAGAAGGAACAGTATTTGTTTCGGCCGCTGTGTAAGATGAATGTGGTACCCTCGAGCGTAAAAGTCTCAATTTAATCATGAAATTATTTCCAGTCTACTTTTTCGTCTATACGACTTCAGAAAGTGTAAAAAGGATATTTTTCAAAGAGAAAAAACAATTAATGCAGGCCTTTTTTAAAATAAATTTTTATTTACATTTTTAACAAAAAAACAAAAATTAATGATAAAAAAATGTTATGGTGGTCTTAAAGTATATGAAAATAACTTTCCTAAACATCATAATAAAAGTCCAATCGTATAATCCTAAAAGAATTTACACTAAACTGAAGGTGAAAAAACACCTAATAAAATGAAAACTTCACCCCCCCCCCCCCCCCCCAGATAAAAATTCATGCGACGCATGACACCCGTACGCTGGGATTCTCATGTAATGCGTGCGAAAAGTTTGCATCTCGTCAGCATTGAATGACGGTCGCTTAGCTGCAAGCTTCATGAGTCGCATTTCGCTATTACGGAACATAGACACATACTTGGAGCTTTATGAGTCACCTTTTGTCATCATGAAGATGCATGAAAAATTAATTATTTGACAAACGTATCTTTTTTACAAATATAACTAATTATCAAAGTTAAGTTATTTGAACTAGCATATAAATATAAAAATAATTTTAAAATATTTTAAGTTTCCTTCAATTCCTTTAATTCAACTTCTGCCGGTTTGGTTACCAAAAACAATATTAGGGCAATATCTTCTTAGAAATAGACAAACTTGGTTCATCCAGGACTCATTTTATACAGAATTTCGAGAGAAATCAACACTTTAAATTCATGTAACGAGTATAACAGCTGATCAAAGTCAGCCCTAAGATCAGTATTTTCTCAAACACATTAAAAAATAAAAGTTTAAATAAAGTTTAAGTAAAGAAAAAAAGTTTATTTACAAAAATAATTGTTATGGACGGACGCATTTTGGCTTTACAGCATAAATTTGACGAATTGCAGAATCGGATTCTGCAACAGGCTGCTTTGATTGATAGGGAGATGATTCGTAATGATGTAACTCATTTTTAAAATCGCGTGGCTTTTTGTCAGGAAGCTCAAGGTTTTCAGTTTGAACATCTTCACTGAAGCGTGAGAGGCAAGGGTACTCAAGCTAATTAAGCACCCCGAAACGTGAGAGGCAAGGGGACTCACGCTGATGAAGCACTCCAAAAAGAACAGAATTTACTACGTCCACGTCGCTGTTCCTGGGTAATGCTAAACGTAAATTTAAACTGCTTGGAAAAGACCTTAAGGATCATCACCAAGATCAATACAGAGCTCACGAATGAATGTATCGTTGAAATTTACTTCAAGAATTGCACTGACATTTTGAAAACTTTGTTAATTTCAAATAACCTCTAACTGACCTTGAACGACACAATTGACTTGTGACTTGGGTACTACCTGAACGTAGAATTTTCCGCTCTATCGATTGCAGATGTAAAAAGGGGGTTTTCATTTTAAAAAACAAAGTTGACCTTCAAAAAGCCATGAAGGTCAACTTTAAGGTCAAAATAAAGTTCACCATTGAATTCCTCGTTGAAATTTACTTCAGGAATTACACTGACCTCTTAGAAAACTTTGTTAATTTCAAATAACCTTTAACTGACCGTGAACGTTACAATTGACCTATGACTCGGGTACGTACCTGAACGTAGAACTTTCCGCTCTATCGATTGCAGATGTAAAAAAGGGGGTTTCCATTTAAAAAAACAAAGTTGACCTTCAAAAAGCCATGCAGGTCAACGTCAAGGTCAAAATGAAAGACACCATTGAATTCCTCGTTGAAATTTCCTTCAGGAATGACCTTCATTTTAGCAAAATATTTTACCTGAGGAAATATCTAACCGTCCCGGGACTTTTTAGACACCCTGTATATATTTTTTCACCGGAATAAAACAAAGACATGGAAATTATTACGTCCTCTTTCATTTCCTAAACTTACAGAGCGATACCTCATTTCGTTTAGACCTGAGTTGGGAAAGAAAAATTGAGGACCAGGTTTGGTCACGTGACCCTCTCGTTACATGGCCTTAAATAGAAAATTTTGCAGCTCTTGCATAATTAAAATTAAGAGAAGTTAATCAAATTAGTTTGAAGATAAGAACATTGTGGTGACCTTTTAAAAATAAAAAATTCATAAAATAAATTCGTTTCCCTTTTTTTAATAAATAAATAAAGAATATTTGTACGTCCAAAATAATTAAAAGGTCTCCCTTTGAAACTCTTGTCGATCTGCACGACGTTCGTGCATAATGCGTCGCCTATTGCTCACATTTTGTTATCTGGGCCAGGATATTTCCAACCGTTTGATAAACTGGCCCATTATTTGATAAATTAATATAAGTCCACCAGCACTAGAATTCAGCCAAGTTTCAAACCGATCCGAAAAAAAGTTTATGTGGGAACAGTTGACGTAATCTTCCCCGTATGCACAGTTCAATATTTGGTATATGGACGCAGCAGATTAAAAAAACATGATAAATGTATTATGTTTAGCAGTTTAGTCGACTTAAAGCCTAGAATAGTCTACGGATTTGTCTGAAAATTTTTGAATTAATTGATAAGACTGAAAATTCAATGAAATTTTTAACGAAGGCGAAAGTAAATTAAAAAATCTGCCCGCAGCGCGGGGACAGGCCTCTCGCGCACCGCGCGCGCGGCTCACAAGTTTGAGTATGCCTACGGTGCGCGATTGTTGTTCCTCGCGCTTCGCGCTTGATTTCGTATTTACCTCGCGCTGTGCACTGGGACAATGTTTTTTTGTCACATTCGCATATTCGCGCTCGGTCTTCGCATTTCTCCCACATTCGTGCACAGACCTTTCAAAATTAAAGATCGACGAATCGACAAATGTAATTTTGCGATTGTGAACTTTCTTTTGTTAAAGCTCTTTCGGCTTTAGCGAACACATTCTCATCACGTATCTCATGCTTCGCACTCGATTTTGCCCAAACTGTCAAATTTTCTACATTATGGTCAACACTTTTATATCACATATAACACATTTTTTATGTACCTTCGCCTGGGATTGGGTATTTAGATTTTTTGAAATGTAGTACAAATTGTCTTTATCATAATTACAGTCTTGAAGGGCTTTGAAAAAGTAAGATTTTTCTTTTCTTAACTTTTCCCATATCACGCTTTGTTTGGCTTCAAATCCTAATTTTCGTTTGGTTTTTTGGATTTTGAAAATTCTATAACTTTAGTCATTTATATTTGATCAAAAAAAGTAATATAAATAAATTTCTCGTATTTTGATCTCCCAAGCGGACCGAAGGAACCGAAAGTAGCCTCTACAAAGTACCCTTGACTGAGTCCCCCATCGGTTACTTCTTAAATAACTGAAAAAAAACAAAAAAAAACAGCAAAATCAACTTTTAAATAGTTTAAATTCGAAATCTACTTTAAAATTTACGGTAGAAACTCACGGAGTAATTGCAATACTTTTTCATTCTGCGTTAAAAATTTAAAGAAATAAAATACCAGTCATTTACATGGACCGAAGTCGTCTTCAAGTGCATTTTCTTTTAGTAGCAGTTAATAGGAGTGCCGTCGGTAATTTTAAGAATTTTCTCTGGATGCTAGCGCCACACGGTGGAAACCTCAGACAACAAAGTTGCGATGCAAGTGATAGCAGTCAAGGTTACGAGACAAAATGTCAGGGCTAAAGGCAAAGGATTTGTTTAGATTCTCATTTTTCATATTATTCTTATCGGAGGAGGTATTAAATTTGTGTAAAATTAGACATATAAATTATTAAATATATTCATTTACATTTATTTGCCAATTTTGAATTTTATGTTTAAACTTCGCGCGCAACTTACTACTTGAGACAATATTGTAGGGCCTTGAAAAAGTAACGTTTTTCATTTCTAGACTTTTTCCCATATCACGCTTTATTTTGGCTGCAAATGTTCATTTTCGTTTGGTTTCTTGGATTCTGAAAATGCTATAAGTTTGGTCATTTTTATTTTGTCAAAAAAGTAATGGGGATTAACAGTTTTTTAAATGCTTTAAATTTTTTCCATTTCTTCAAAAAAGCTGGCTAGCAAACTCGACCTTTCTTTGCATATCCTTATAAAGTGTGCCAAAGGACAATCTAATCAAATAATTCCTTCAACTGTTACCATGTTTACAGACTACAGCGACAACCACGACAGACAGACACCGACGTAAAAACTATTATTTCGGACACAGTAGGTCTCAAAACGTCGACATTTGATGGAATCCATGAGTCATTTTTCACATAAAACCAACACCTTCTCATTAGGATGAGAATGTAATAATTCATGATTTTTTGTGCGATTAAAATTTGAATTTTCGATCTTTTAAATTAAAATTCAAAAAGTTTTTAGAACATATTCTAGGGCCTTGAAAAAGTAACGTTTTTCTTCTCAAGACTTTTACCCATACCACGCTTTTTCTTTGCTGCAAATGTTCATTTTCGTTTGGTTTTTTGAATTTTGAAAATGCTATAACTTTTTTCATTTTTTTTTATCAAAAAAAGTAAAAGGGGGAAATTTTTCGAATATCCATCTTCTATAAATAACTATCGAAAGAATTTAAAAATATTTTGAAAAAAGTGGTCTTAAAAATGTTTTAAATGCTTGAAATTTTTACAATTTCTTTAAAAAAAGCTGGCTAACGAACTCGACCTTCCTTTTTATATCCTTATAAAGTATTCCATAGGACAATTTAATCGAATAATTTCCTGAAGGGGGGAATGGTGGATAATGCATGAAAAAACGCTTTTTTATGATTTTTTTTAAAGATCTGGTTAAAGTAAATGTATTAAAATGGTTTGTATATTACAAAGTATTATTTTAGAATTAATTAGTAATTTTTTTGTAGAAAAATATCGTAAAATGAACCAGTGACAGAGCAATTTCGAGTATACCTCTTGAAAAAGATGATTGGCGGTTCCAGCGATATCTCAACGTAGATTTATCGGAAATCAAAAAAATTGTAAAATTTAGTTAAAATATAAGTTTTTCCTCTCCTAACGATTACTTTTAGGAAAAAAATATTTGTGTTCATTTGAAGTAAAATATGCGATCTTGTACGAAAAATGTCGTAATTTTTCAAGTGAAAAACAATGTTAATATAAAAAAATTCAAACAAAAATATCGTTGGGGGGGGGGGGG
>NC_046662.1:148007196-148038993 GCF_010883055.1 Belonocnema kinseyi
GAGGATTTTTATATGTAGAAAAAGTTCATCAAGTTTGAGAAGGATCGGTTCAGTAGTTTTTGTAAAATCGCTGGAACGAACTTTTGAAAAGAGGTTTCCAGAAAAACTAGTTTAAAGTTTTAAACATTGAAAAAGTGAAGTAAAAAATTAATTTTTTTAAACGATTTTAGCTCCTTCTTTTTTCCATGGCACTGTGCATACTTTAAACTTTAAGCGTTCTACTCTAATTCACTGGAAATTTCGACACAATATTTTAAAAATAATTTACAACAAAAAAACGAAAATTTTTTTTTTCAAGTGCTTATCCCCCATTCACCCCTTAAATGTTACCGTGTTTACAGACTACAACAAAAACAACGAGAAAGACAGCTCTACGAAACTTGCGCAAATGTTCCTTTTTCAAAAGATTAGCCAAAGTCTGAAGTTTTAAGAACCATTTTTCAGGTAATTTTCAAATTCGTTTTTCTTTTTAATAAATAGTTCCATTTAATGTATAATCTTTTTCTTTAACGGTTTTCTTTTATTTATTCATAATCTGTTTAAAACGGATTCGGATCTACGAGAATATTTTTGATCTTTAATCAATATTTGTAAAGTAAAATTTTCTGTAAAAATGAACGATTTTCAGCTCTGTTGGCATTTGATTCCTAATAATTACTGAATTCTTATTATCGGCATTAAGTTCTATAACGTGTTTATTTTACATGATAAATAAAGAGCAGTAGGGCTTGTACTCATGGGACAGACGTTCAGTCTCGCGCGAGTCAGCTAATTACTTCACTTGGGAACAATGGGTTAACCTGTGCAAGAGGAGCTTGGCTAAACATATCGATCAGATTCTCTGTAAGTTCTACATATCAAGGGAGATGACATCTAGATTCCCGATCAGCATGTGTAAATAATTCAACATGCACCTCGCCTGCAACCATATTAGTATCCACGGGCCAGACACTTTCTTGTTAGTCCAGGCATCTGGTAGTTTTGTTCCAGAAAAAATCCTACTTGCTATATTTTTAATGAGAAAGTTTCGTTTTGGGGTTCTTTTTGACATATCAAAAATGCTAGAAAAGACCAGTTGCCAAACCGGGTTCTTTTTAAACAGTTCGAAAAGTTAATTTTGCGTGGGTGGATAATTCCCATGGAATTGTAGAATAAAATGTCCAACAGAAAAAAGAAAGAAAAAAAATTCTAAACACATTTTCTTGAAAAAAGTTCGCTAACTTCTATTGGTTCCGAGTTATGATAAATTGAAAAGGCCCCTTTTTGACTTTCAGCGAAAAATCACCAAGTGTTCCACATGTGAGTAAAACTAGACTCAATTTCCTGTAATTACAAAAAAATAACAATATCCTACCTGTAATAGGTCATCAGTTATGACCCCTCAAAGTGGGCCATTTTAGCCTGTTTTTACGGGCAAAAAAGTGGACCAAAAGTGGCAAAAAAGTTTAGTTTTTTCCCAATAAATCCTGCCAAGTTTAGTTTGCGTTGATTGTGCTAGAGGATGAAATAGAGTCTACAAAAATCTGCGTTTACCTAAACAAAAGTCTTTTAGACCTATTATTTTGGGAATTGTAAGGTTTCAAAAATTTCATTTTTTTGTGCATTTTTGACTAAAATAAAAGAAGTTGTCTTTTTGCAAAATACCGCATTTCCTGTGGATCCCACTACAAAGTTCCTAGATAATAAATAAAAGTGGAGCCAATTTTGCGTAAGATAAAAAAAAGTATCCTAGCCCAATAGGTCACGAGATATGACCTTGGAAAGTGCATTCTTCATTTATAGAAGTACCTGAGCATACCATAAAGTAGAACTATGGTTATATTTCGGAATTTTTGTCACAAATCAGTTTATATGATTCATTTATTATGCATATTACGTCTTCTGACATGAATAAATAAATAATTGTTTTTAACAAAAGCTTGCTATCACTACTTATGTTTAATTTTTGGCCATTTTTCAGTATTTCGGTGGCAAAAAAGTTATCGCAATTAATTAAAAATATGATATATATTTTTATTGATAAACAAATATTTTTGAATAATAAACAAATATTTTTTAAATAATTATTTATTATAAAATCTTGTCATAATCATTTTTGAATATTTTTGTACCACGAAAACTTAATAATTAATTAAAAATGTGAGATATATTTTTTATCAATAAACAAATAGTTGTTTGAAATTTTTATAGCAATACCTGCTAATGAATAATTTTTTTATTCAATTCCGTAGTTACCTCCAAGGTGCTTTTAATTCGCAGTCTTTTATGTAAATTGTACAAAATTTGCTGTGACCATTTTTTGTCATTGAATTTAGTTAAGCAATTGATTACTTAGTAATGACATATCAAATGTAATTTAATAGTATAAAAAATTTCAAATAAATTATTGAATGTATTACTTTGTATGAAAATAAATACTCATTTCCACACCACCCAGGAGGTCGAGTTTGAATTTATTTAAAGAACTTTAGATGATTAATATACAGATATATAAAATTAAGTAATATCAAATTCAGAGCAGAAATTTTAGATAATTCAAAAGTCCCCTTGGAATAGAATAATTATCTACGGGCCGTGGATGTTTTATAACTACCTAAATACATAGGTGCCGCTTTTATCAACTGTTTGAAAACTTTCTTCATGTTCGTTTTAAATTTAGGTTTTAATTTTAATTTTAATTATAATTTCTAAAAATGAATGCTTTAAACAAATTTTGAAAACAACGATAACTCATTCCGCTCGAGTCTATAAGATGTATGTGTCCTTATTCGATCTGGCAGCTTAATTGTGTTCGTGCAAGGTGCTTCAGTACAACTGGCAACTTATGTTGAAGGGGTCGTTAAGAGGTAAGCAATTTGTATGAAAGAATGTTCTTTGCCAAATATTCAAGTTGGTAAGGTAGTGCTACTGCAAGTGCAACCTATTCAATTAATTAAATAAAAACATACACCATCTACAACAATTCGAAAAACTACAAGTGCGACATGCGGCCGAATGAACATCCTCTTCCATCAGAGTTCCATACGCCAAATGGGTTTGAATTGTTATGAATTCTACGAAAATTATAATTTTGCATTCTTTAAAAGAAGGGCATCTTTTCATTGAGTAGTTACAAGTTTTGAACGTAGGGAATATGCTGAAGGTTTGATAGAAGCTACTCATTGAATTTCTATACATGCTAACGGAACTTTCTCCAGGATAACACTGGAATTTGTGCTAGATGCTATGGCAGAGGTATCTTTTTGATTAAAATATATCTTAAGTGCGCGCTAGTTTAAAATTGTTTATTTCATTTTTATTATTATCTTGGAATTAAGTATAAAAATGCAGTCAAATGATGAACGAAAGTCTCAATCAGTTGATAAATTGACAAAAAATTGTAAGAAGTAATATAAGCATGTTTATACATTTTTATTCCAGCAAAAATAATGACGGAAAATGAACCATCTAGTTCATCAAAGAGTTAGGCGGAATGGACCAGGACTTTTTTTAATGGGCTCGCCGAAATAGAACCATGAATCGTATGAATTGTAGGAAAAAAGTGTGTGCATGACACGTTTTGCTCCTATCGCTGGCAACTTCTTGACGTAAAATGTGACCATTGCATACTAAGGTGGAAATAACACCGTCCTGTTACGTGAAAAGGAAACTCTATGTACCTAAATGAAGTCCTGATGATCTAAGGAAAGCAAAAGTTTGCTCTTTGTACAAGGGCTGATCTTCTACATATATGTGAAATTTTGCGTGAATTTTCTTGTGCAGGAGCAGTTGACAAATGTTTTGAATCCCTGCTTTCTTTACTTCGATTTTTAGAAAAGAAGCATTTACATCGAATAATGCTTTTTCCTCACATCTGATGTTAAAATTCAGGTTAAGGATGTCGGCCGCCTGCTTTGCTGCTTTGCAAAAGAACGCTTCTTTGCCAATCATCTTGTGTTTCCTTGTCATTTTTAGGAGAGGATCTCTTCCATTTGCAAAGATATAAGCTGTACCAGAACAATTTGGTTGGTGGCATGATCTTCTGCGCATGAACAAAAGCATGCACCTTAAGTCGTATATTTCGCGACTTTACATTTCACGTTGTGAAGGTGGTTGTAGAATACTGAATGTTGAATATCTTCACAATAGGATTATTCAGGGTACAGCACATACAGTCCTCTACTGAAAATTCCTATATAGATTCCTATATAGGAACATACATAGAATCCTATATAGGATCATACATAGGATTGTACATGTTTCACCCATAGGTGCCACCTATAAGAAATGACATAGGGTCCTATATAGGATCCTTCCTAGTTTATTGTATTAGATCCTCCCTAATAAGGTACCTAACAGTACCTAATGGAACGTACCTAATGTAACCCAATGGTAACTAATAGTACGTATGTCTCCAGGTGTACCTGTAGCACCAAAAAACTTCTACGCAGCCGTAGGTGCTATGGAATATTACTGCGCATCTGGATATGGTCTTAAAGAGGAATATATATATAAGGCCTTATACAGGGTCCTATGCGGGAACATATATAGGATTCTATGTCATTTCCTATAGGTAGCACCCATAGTTGAAACATACATTTTCCTATGTAGGATTTTATATAGGATCCTATGTTGATTCCTACATAGGAACCTATCTAGGAATTTTCAGTACGGTCACAAATGGACGAAAACTCTGCTTGAAATATTTAGGAAACGCGAAAAGGTGAACCAAAGACCGTTCCTGTACAAATTAGCGGGGGAGGCTGATAGAACACTTGACCTCGATTTCAATATCAGATGTGAGAAAAATGCATCAAATATTATTCATCGCAAGTACTTTCTTGTGAAGACTTAAGTTAAAAATACGCAGGCGGAAAACTTTTGCGAACAGCTCCTCGACAAGAGGATGCACGGCACCTTTCACTAAAATGTGAAAAATCAGTTAATGGTATATGAGCTAACATTTGTTGTGTTCAAATCAACTGGATTTAAATTGGATACACAGGGTTTTATTTTGGCATGCCAAGACGCTATCATATGAATTTAAGCAAACCATCGCCATATTTTGAGACAAGACATTCCTAATGATAGATGCAGAGCGTGCTGTGCACACTCCAAGCACCCAAGATACATACTATCTAGTTATCCAATTCATGCACGAGCGAAGTGCATTTAGAGGCACTATTCGGCACTAAGAGTGTTCTCTTACCATCTCTGTCACTCTGACGGCATTAGCCCTAAGACCACTCCGCGAAACGCTCCTAAGGAAATAGAGTTAATTGTCAAAAATGAGAAGTGTCGTATATACTGAAACTTTGTATTCTCGACAATCGTTTCTGTCGCGTTGTCGAGGCTTGGCATAGTTTGCCTTCGCTTCGAGAAATGAACCATGTTTGTTATCACATTTTCAGCAACAGTCGACAGGAACATCACAGTCAAGGAGAATGAGTCGAAAGGTAGATAGAATGATCTTAAAAGCAAGTTGCGACGGTTATACGTGGAATATTCTGTCAAGCTGGATGTCCTGATCATCAGTACTCTTTATTATGCCAAACTTCAACTAGTTAATAACCTTGTCAACGAAATGATTAAACACTTAATGAAAAAATGAATAAAGTTGTCGTTCTTGGGTCGCTCCATGTCCACAAGGTGCTGACCATTTTCGTCGTATCGTTGCATTAAGTCAATAGCAAACACGATTTTCTCGAAAGCGGTTTTAATTCGGTAGAATAGCACCTGCTCTCAATAAAATTCCACGTTTTTCCTTATGACAAACTTTGAATCGTATAGTCTAAATAAACAGAAGGTTCTATAACAAAGCTACCGGACGCTTCTTCAGGTTGCGGTTACAGAGTTCCTGTACAAAAGATTTCTGCTGAATATGTTTATAATAATTAATGAGCAGTCGCAGACTTTTATCCAGGGATGGTTCCGAAGAAAAATCTTCAACCGAAGACATGGCATTCCTGCCGAAAGCAGCATTGCATCTGCATGAGGTGTCCTAAACTGTGACTGTAAGATCGAATGCACACAGAAGCAGCCAATGGGTCGGTAAGCAGCCTAAAGTTCCGGCTGCTCAAAATAATTTAGATGGAAACACGACGATAGGTCGGTGAAATGCTCACATTAGGTGAACAAAGCGAAAACGGGATCAGTTGCTGGACTATTACGATCTCGGAATAGTAAGACGTCTGGTCAATCCATTTTTTATTCTCCGGGGCGGCAAGAGCTTTGGTTGATTTAAATGGAAGGCTGAAACCGACTATTGATTAAAATACCAATAAAAGGCTTGTATGAATGTACGATAATATTGGATAAGCAAGACAGAATGCATCCCGCATTCAGTGTGTGATTGACAACATAAGATATGGTAGGTTGTCTTATGGAAAAGTTCTATATGTTTATCCAAAAACTGAAAATCTACCATCACACACTGAACAAGTTAAAACTGCTGACAATCAAGCCACACACGGTAAAAAATGCAGTTGTTATCTGACGCAAGGTGGAGAATATAGACGGGGGAAGGGTCCAGCGAGAAAAAACAGTTTTTCATTGACTTATCGCTCATCTTCCGCTTGAAGGAACTTTGAGACCTCATTCTATATAAAAGCAATTTCTATCAATCACTGTCATGTCAGCGAGGTGAAAAAATCACTTAGGGGCACGAAAAGCTTTTCCGCTGCAGAGGTAGATGGTATTCAGAACTTATGTTTGAAGAAGTTTAATTCTACACGCGAAATCTCTGGCCCGCATTTTCAGGTCATGTGTAAACTCGGAGATGCCTATTTCGCAGTGGTTTGTGTGAAGACGCACTATATTCCCACCAAAGAAAGACAGAGAACTTCAGGGAAATAACTTCTTTGAATACGCTGTATAAGATCTTTACATTTAATCTGAATGACAGTCTTCTTAAAAGAAATAGGCCTGCATGGACAGGTGTACTTCCGATTAAATTTCTCATAGACTTATCATCTGTCTGTCGAACATTTTAAAGGTTCTTCCACACAAGAGTTATTGATATGAACATTGGATTGGTAAGGTGTGTCAAGATTATCTAAAGGAAGGACGAATTACTGGAGTTCCTTGGACCTTGAGCTTATGTATATGTCTGTTATTAGACATCTCCACATCGGAGAGATCTATTCATACATAGGCGTGCCACCAAGCACAGAAATAACTCAAACCAAAATAAATCTTGTAGACTATACAAACTTCTTTTTACACTATGAGTAAGTGGCAAATTAAGCTGCGCAATAAAAAATAAGATAGTCTCGTGAACTTTTTTGACGAATTAAAAAGGTGTAATATAGGTTATAAAATAAAAGACCGCGATCTTCAGAAAAATTATACGCTTTGTTAATCAAAGATGCTATAGATTGTTGTTAAATAAAAAAATTAATGAGGAACACTCCGATTTTTTAGAAGATTTAAAAAATGCATATACTGATAAAAGACTCTCAGAAGAAAAAAATTAGATTTGAAAATGTATATTCTAGAAAAAGTCGCCAATAAGAATTACGAAGAAATGATAAGAATCTTAGAATCGAACACTAAATGTATATGTAACAAAACGATTTTAAAACTTTCAAGGTATTAGAAACCATAAGTCAAGAATGGGAAACTCAGCTAATTAAATCAAAAATTGGAGCGCGGGTTCTACAAGTAACTTAACCCAAAATTTAAGACAATAATGATCAAAAGCGTAATAATGGTAACGCGGATAGAAAAAATTCCAAAAATAAGCAAGAAAACAAAATGGAGAATAACAAAGGTTCAACTAACCCTAAATAATCATTTACAGATCTGGCGGCTATCAAGTAATTAACGCTAAAGAAAATAAAGACACAAAAAGTGCATACATTAAGGATAAACCAAGAATAACAATATAAAATTTAAATTCAGAGTTTGTATTATTTCATAATAATCCATAATAATTTCATACAATATTACTGGCGTTAATGCCTCGATGTGCCGAAAGTAGATGATTTCATTAACACGGTTTAACAGCTTTCTGGTTCTGTTTCCTTTTTAGTTATGAGTTAATGGACCCAATTTACAACTTACTTTGCTGACATCCATTTCCAACCTGATGTCTCGTGGTGGATCTTGATCCCTTGCTGGGACAAAAACTGCATTTGTAGGCCTAGTTCTGCGGCCCAACATTAAAACGGCTGCCACAGCTGCATAGTATACAAGAGTTTGCACCTCTAACATAGTTTTTGTTACGTTCAAATGCGTAGGTAAAACCTTGCTCTTGAGGTGTTAATATCCGGAGTTGGTTCTAATGGATTCAGTACATGATGTTCATTATCCATCTCACCTTTGCCGCCAACCTCAATAAAGTTTTCGTTGTCCACATCTTCCAAGGGGATGTTCTTGCTGGCCAGCTATTTGATTAGTGAGATCTGCCTGACGATCGCGCAGATTACCTTTGTCACCGTCCCGCATGTTGTGACCCCAGCTGTGGCTCCAGGGGCGCCTCGACGATCAACGGAAAGCGACAAGCGTTTCAATATCTTTAATATACTCTCCATTATTATTTGGGTTTTGCTGTTCTTCTTAGACCCTCTTTTCTTCGTTATCAGTCTGTCTGGCATGGGAAACCCTGTCAGAAGCAGTATTATCGCCGACATAGCCGTCGAAGTCATGAGACGAAAGCTCAAGCCCTACCACGACACCAACGCGAGAACACCTTTAGTACCTATATATTATTAAAAGAGAAGTTGTAGGTTCCAGAAACTACGATCTGGTTCCTTGAAGCAACCAATCCTAACGCAACTGAAACGTGTACGTCATCCAATCCTGCTCAACCTATCCTAGAAAGTACTCAAGAATGGAAAATTCATGCAAGATAATTCGTAAAATGGGGGTGAAGTTTTTACCTCTGGATATTTTTTTAAAGTTACCAACCTTTTTACAATGCTAAAAGGAAAATTGTTGTCGAACCAGATGCAGTGATCCCAGAAGAATAACCTTTTGTATCTAACTTGCGATCGTGTGAGCCTGATGTTGGCAAGCCAGAATTTACTTACGTTGGCTAAAAAATAAAGCTTTCATTCCTCTAAGGCAGCCGATGGTGAGAACTATAAGATGGACTTTGTAGCCTTGGTACAGCCTACTCAGCTCGAAAAGAATTGTTTGATATTTTGCCCGTTTTTCTTCCTCCTTTGCCGTGATATAACTGTCGGCTGGTGCCGAGCATTTAATCACGTAAATCATCTCAGTCTTTAGATCTCAGTGGACAATATCAGGCTTTGTAGCACTAATGCGTTGAGTCTTTGAAAAAGAGAACTTCCAGTAGATCTCACACTGACCATTCTCTATAGCGGACTCCAGTTCCCTCTGGGCGTATGACTAAATGGGCATTAGATCAACACGATGGAAATGCCAGAGATGGTAATATGAGACTTTTAGAGCTACATTGTGTCCCTCCATGTACCCGAAACGTGCACACTTTGAGCACCCACTGATATTACGTTTAATCGTTTCTGGCTCTTGCTCGCACGCTTGGTAGTTGGGATCGGCTACAGGTCTATTAATTATGCGGTCACGGTAAACTAAGGTATCTATAACGCAGTCATGACAGGCACAGAGCCGCATTAAGGATTTGACATCAATAAATGATACTATCCGAAGCAGATACAAACGTTTTATCCGGCAGATTTGGTCTTCCTAACTATCGGCTAGGAACAAAGTTTCTTTAGCGAACATGCTTGCTGTCCCGGTAGTACTCTATTTATTTGGAGTAGTTCCATGGTCGAAGAACGAGCTCAGATCATTGATATCGGGACACGAAAGGTTATGCACATGAACAAAAGCATGCATCTAAAGTCTGCAGTTCCGCGACTCAACATCTCACGCCGTCAAGTTCGTCGCGGAATATTGAATCTTGAATGTCTTCACAACAGGATTATTCTGGGTAGAATGTCAATGTCAATGTCGTGTGAGCTAACTTTTGCTTTCCTTAAATCACCCGAATAAATGGCTGGCACGTAGGATTTCATTTTGGCATATCAAGAAGGTGTCATTTCCATCTTAACATACCGTCGCCATATTTTGAGCCAAGACATTCCCGATTATAGCTGCAGGGCGTGCCATGCTCACCGTGAGCATTTAGTACACATACTATCTAGTTGTCCAACTCATGCGAGAACAAACTACATCCAGACGCACAATACAGCACTAAGAGTGCTATATTACTATCTGTGTCAGCCTCACGGAATTCACCACAACATCGCTCCTCTAAATGCTCCTGGGGAAATCGAGTCAATTGTCGAGAATGAGAAGTGCCGCATATACTGGGACTTTATATTCTCGACAATTGTTTCTGTTGCACACTCGAGGCCTGACATGGTTCTTCCTGACTTTGAGAAGCGAGTCATGTTCGTTATCAAATTTTTGGCACCAGCTGACAAAAACATCATAACCAAGTACGATTGTACTCGGAATATTCTGTTTAGCTAATTGTCCTTATCATCGGCGCTTTTGGAGGTGCCAAGCTCTCACTGGTTAATAGCCTGAAAACAGACTATAACCACATACCTCACAATCGTGAGACGTTGTTGAGGATGAAATTTAATCGCGATTTTATTGAAATCGGGTGCAGTTTTTGAGATCAGCACCCGCTCCCGGCGAAATCCTGCGGTTGTCCTTATGACAAACTTTTAATTATATATATATATAAAAGTTTTTCATTGGGACAACCGCAGGATTTCGCCGGGACCGAGTGATTATAAGAAAAATGCACCCGATCCAGCGAAATCGCTGTGAAACTTCAGCAGTAATCACGTGTCACGACCGTGAGATAAGTGGTTGATTATTGTAACCACATTGAGCAGAAACCCTTAATACACGGAGCTCAAGCTGCAGATTGAGGTCCTTTGTCAGCGTATTCGTGGGAAAGTTACAGTTAATTGTGAGATAAAAAGATATTTCGATATTTTAAACTATAGTAAGCTTAAAAATGCTATTTTCTGATCCAGCCCAGTGCTAAAAAATGCATACCATAAAAATGGCTTTGGCGTGTAAGATGGATTGCATAATTTTCTGTATGTCCCAGCATAAACAATCTATATGTGGATACAATATAAATTTTTGAGTGATTATCCGTATCAGAAGGAACCATTTTTGAGCTTGCAATTGTTAAACATTTCTAACGTTTTGTGCATTTTGCGATCATGCGTCACTACTTTAATGGAACGGACGTTTCGCAAGAACTTTCCTGGAAAGAGTAAAATGTCCGCTGCTTCGAAACGTTCCAAACCTAAATTACCGTCAACCATTTTCACCTATCTCTTACGGTTGACGAGACATTTTTCGATTGAGTCTATACTAAACAAGTATATATCTGGATATAACATGAATGTTTAAGGACAATTTCGCTAGTCCAATAACACACGCAATTTTAACTTCCTTAAATTGGTTCAACCAAAATTAGAATTTGTGCACAACCGGAAGTACCTGATTTCTAAAGAAAAACACTGGCGGGGCGAGCGAAACGTTTCGCTGGCCCTGACATGAAACAAAATCAATTTTATATGGGAGCATTATTTTCGTCTTAATTTGTTCGAATTTATGCAAGAAACTTCAACCCCTAAAAACTATGCGGAAAAAACCATGACGGAGCCAGCGAAACGCTTCGTTGACCCCGACATGATCCAAAATCAACTTTATATCGGCGTATTATTTTTCTTTTAATTTGTTTAAATTTGTTTAAATTTGAGCAACCAATTTTTACCCCTAAAAACTACCCCTTGTGCAGCAAACACCAAGGCTGTCCAGGTAAACGATTCGATGGCACTGGCATTTCACAAAATCAACTTTACATTATTATTTATAATTAGTGGAATTATTCTCTAGAATCCCTCTGCCCCTCCCCCAAAGTTAGTCAAATTTCCAAAAAAATATCTCAAAATTTAAGCGAAATCGGTTAATATTAAAGAGGTTACGTAAATGCTATAAAGCTTCCCATTGATTTAACATGAGAAGAAGGCAGCTTTTTGTAATCTAATATTTAAATCCGATGATATGTAGTAAAAAAGTCCTTAGTTAAGTATATTGTTTAAATTCGTTTAGAGAATAAGAATTAATGGTAAATTTTAATAGTAAATGACTTCAAGCCACTCTTATTTTTCCCCAAAGAAGACACTACAAGTGAAAAATTTGAATTTTACGTAATATCGCGGAACTTTATGAAAAAGATCTTTTTAAGATCCATGTAGAGGGTTTTCCATCTCAATCTGGGCAATGGAAGTATTAAATAAATTTAACCGTCAATATCCACAAAAAAAATGAAATGTTGCTTGCAGCAACCAGACTAACCTTATTATATGTGCTTGGAGTTGCTGAATCACGGAAGGCTTTTTATGAACTCAAAAAATGACCTTATAACCCCACAAATCTTTATATCCAGAATCCCTTGATTCCTTGAGCTCCATAATTTCTTACCCCATGACCCCTCAACATATCAATGGCATAAACCCTCAGTCTTATAAACATAATAAAATCTGATGGCAAACTGGGTAAATTCTTGCAGTCCGGTCTTATAGTAAATCTTAAAAGTAGTGCTTTCAATATTTACTTCTTTTTTATTACGAATTTTATATGTTTAGCTGCTAACTTTCTGTATAAATCTGTTTATACCCTAGCGAAACGGGTGTACTGATAAGCTACAACGTATCCTTATAATATTTACATACTATACTTTCCGTAACATGCAAACACACTCAGCAAAAACAGCAAGATGAACATTTAAATGGTTGCAATTATGATTCCACGTTAACATCACCTTTAGAAGGTCACGGAGTAACTGCAATCGTTTTTTGGCCTATATGCTACGTACATACCCTACTATGAACTATTAGTCTTTTTCAGGGGACGATAATGATTAGGATTGTATTTCTTAAATAATTTTCAACGCTACAAAAAATTAATTGCAATTGCTTCGTGACCTTCTAACGGCAACTTTACCTCAGAATCATAACTGCAACAACTGAATGTTCATGTAACTATTTTATTTAGTTTTTTGCAAGTTGAGGGAAGGATACTATGTGGATACTATAAGGGTTCACTATAGCGTATCCGCTTCTGTCACCTGGCCCGCTAGGGTTTTATGTTTAAATTTACGTGTTTCATTCATACAAAATTATATTTTCTACTAATATATTTATTAAGGAGGTAATGCCGAGGAGGGAAATAGGGAAATGGAGTGCCGAGAAGAAGGTGAAGACACAACAAAAATTGAAATTCCTTTAAGGGTTAAAATGCGAGTTATATTACGACTTACATTATTGTGACCGGTGGGCAGATCGAAAGCCGGTATTTCCGGCCAGAGTAGTGGAAGCTGGGTCAAACATCCAAGTGACAGGTTGATGCAGGACATGAGACGTCATGGTAGAGAGTTTTTCCAGGAGGCAGTCCAAAGCGGGATCGAGAGCACGAGCAAAACTGACGACGGTACGTTCCGTCGCCCATAACTTCGGGACCCATCGGAGGGTTTCGGCCCATCTCTGGATGCGACCCAGCAACCCTTTCGTGCAGGGCCGTACCGAGCTCTATTCTATGGTAGCAGTTCTGTTACAGCCCCCTCACCCGCGTGGGTTTGTGTATATACCTGAAATTTCCTTAATGACGCTTTCCAGTTCTGATAGTCTCGAAAAGAAAAAGGATTCATATAAAATTTTGTAATTCTGTTACCCTCCTCTAAGGTTTTTCCTTAATAGTTTTGAATCTCGTCCTTATTTATGTTTCGATTTTATTATTAATAAATCTGTCTATTTGAGTCTGAGTTGTAAAGCTTTGCTAAATTTAAATCATTTTTCGTTGGCAAAAAAGATTATATTGTATATGGTTTAATTCAACTATTAATTTTTCGGAGAATTGTTATCGTAGTTCTCTACAGTTGTCCCTGGTATTGTGCTGATAATTCCTGTTCTCTCAATGTTGTTTTCGTATCTGATTCTCCTTAAGGATTATCTTATTTCTAAAACAATTATACAAAAAGAAACGAAACACTTGTCCGTTTAGTCGATTGTCATGTAAAATTCTTGTTTTTGGAGTCGATTCTCTTTTAAGTCTGTTTTTTTAGTTTAGTTACTGTTGTTTCATTAGCTTAAAAAAATTTGCAATCCAATTTAAGCTGTGTAATTTAGTTTATTAACAAATAGTCAGTGCCGTTTGTTTCCTGCTTTAAGATTTTAAGTTCTGCGTTTTGCTGTAAGTTTTTTGGTAATTTTTTTTAAATGCAAAGTTCCGTTCTGTCTAATTTTGATCTTGAAATCTAATGAGTCACATTATTTAGGTTTTATTAAGTCAGTTTTTAAATTTTGAGTCATCTGTTGTTATTGATGCTATTGATCCCTTGTTATTTTGTCATATTTTGAGTATAACTATCCTAACATAAGTTTATTAGTATTTAATGCTTCTATTTGCCGGTATCTGTGCTAGCTTTTTCTAAATTAAAATCATTTAAGTTCCATTCACATATACTTTTTCCCTCAAGGTTTTTCAATTTGTATATAGTTGGGGAAATTTTCTTTTGGATAATGAAACGTCCTTCGTACTTGTCGTAAAGTTTACTTGCACTTTGTCTATTTTATTTGATAATTTTGATACTACTTTTAGTACCCTATCACCTATTTTAAATTCTATCGGTCTTTCTATTAAATTGTACATTTTCGCTTGTCCTTTATTTTCTACGTTCACATTTTTCTGGACTTCTTCTGTTTTGGTTAGTGCTTATTTCAAACTCAAATTATCTATATGTTCGTCCCAGATGGAATTATCGCTATCCAGGTAGATTTTAATCATTTGTTTAATTGTTCTATTACAACGTTCTGTTTGGGTTAGCTTGGGGGTAATATTTAGGCCGAATTCACATTTGTCTGGACTGGTCTTCAAACTTGCATAATTTATTTTATCTAGTACAATGTTCAAGTATTTTAAATGGTCAACAAAATTTTGAGTCACTATTACAATGTCGTCTGAATAATAAAAAACGTTTGGTTTCAAGTCTGGAGAGATAATTTTGTCCATAAATCTCTGGAAAGTGTCTGGAGCATTTGTTAAACAAAATGGCATCCTTTCAAACTGGTACAAGCCCTTTCCAGATACTGTGAATTCTGTTATTAGTTCTGAACTTTCTTCTAATGAAATTTTTAAATAAGCTAATTTTAAATCAAATTTTGAAATTAATTTTGCTGATCATAATGTGCCCTATATTTCTGTCATAGATGGTATTGGGTAGAGGCCTTTTTTGTAATATTATTAACTTTTCTGAAATCTAAACAGAATCTATAATCTTTCCCAGGTTTTTTGATCATAACAATAGGGTTTGACCAGTCTGAACAAGAGGCTTCTATTATATCTTATTTTAATACTTTATCTACTGTTTGATCAATTATTTATTTTATTGTAGGGCTTACGTGGTAATATCGCTGTTTAATTGGGTCGTGACCTTGTACCTCTATTTTATCTTGCGTTAGATTAGTTGCCCTATGTTCTTTTCCCGAGTCAATTTCAATTTTGTTCTTAAGGAGTGTTTCTAATCGTGATTGTTGGCTTTCGTTAAGCTCAACAATACCTTTACAAATTTCCGCTGAACAATTATCTTGTTTGTGGATTTTTCCTAAGCTATCCGTAATATTATTTAACTTAATCGCCTTATTTTTAAAAGAAACCCATTGATTTCTGTTATCGCTTTCTAATATCTCATTGGCTTCTTAAGATTCATTTTTTTATTCTTCTTGACATTTTTCCTGAATTATTTTTCGTCCCCTTTTTTCCAAATCTAGGTTTACCTAAATTAAATTAGTCGTTTGTGCTTGTGTCGTCGCTAGTATCGTAGGTGAGGATGCTTTCTAGCTGTTGAAATTTGTTGCTTGTGGGGATGCTTATTAGGCTAGGGATATCCTAAGTAGGAGTTATTGCAGGAATTTGGGCTGTTTTGTTCTTCTGGGGTTGGCTGGAATTAATAGGTAATAGGGGAGTTCCGCTATCTTTTAACGTTGAACCATTTTTGCAAAGTTCCCTTGTACTTTCGAGGTTAATCATAACACCGAAGTTTGGTTTCCTCTTTGTATTGCCATCTCCTTCCTTTTTAATCAATAATATTTCTTTATCATTTACATTTTTATTTTCCTCAGTTTCCTTGGCTTTAATTTCCGGCTTGATTTATGTTTTGTTTTCCGTTATAGGGAGGGGTAGAGAGTTTGGGAATTCTTCAATTGGATAGCAGGTGGGAGGTCTCCTTGGTAACCACCAAGTTTCTGAGTCATAGGTCAGGGTCATCCCTAGGGCTTTTAGCACGTCCGCGCCTAAAACACCTACTGATTTAAGTTTTGTGACTCCAGTTGCCCTGGTTGTATGAGTAATATGGGCATTCTGTTTTAAAATGTCCTATTAAGCCACAATGATAACAATTCAAATATTTTATGTCCTCGTTAGTTTTTGTATTTGAGTCTTGCTTGTTGTCAGAGTTAGAACTTGTTTTGCCTTGGCGGTCTCTTTTAGTATTGTTTCCCGGGTTTTTATTTTTAATTCCGAACCTCGATTTTTATTCGTTATTATTATTCCCTGAATTATTTTTTGTTTTTTCTGCAGGAAATTCAATCATTAGGTTACTTTGACCTTGATTTAAGTCTAATGTCATTTGGTTGAAACATTGGGAACATCTGGTAGTAGGGGTTGTATTTGTATCTTAGTCTATTATTTGTGAATCTGGGTTGAAAGTTAAATTGGAATCTCGGTTGGAATCCAGGTCTGAAGTTGGGTCTAGAATTTTGTTGATATTGGTTTGAAAAGGGTAGGAATGGAAATCCAAATAGACAAAATGGAAATTGATTTCTGTATGGTTTTTTACTCTAATTATTTTGGTTTCCATTTTTGGTATCCTGTTTTCAATGTTGGATTTGGCTAACTCAGTTTCCCATTCTTTACCGAAATCTTCCAATTGCTCAAAAGTTTCAAAATCATTCCTTTTGATGCACATTTTGCATTCGATGCGAAGGTTTTCATAGGCTCTGCGTAACTCCGATTCGCGATTTTTTTCTAGGATATAGTTTAGTGAAAAGTTTTCTAACTTCTGTTGAGTAAGAATGTATGTCTTAGTTTATTTCTTGGTTGCAACATTTAATTTTTCGCTTTATTTCTTCTGGAAACCTTTCATCGATAAAAGCGTTTTTGAAATCCGCGTAAAATCTGATAATGTTCTCCAAGAATTTTTGTTTTTCGAACACCTACCTTTAGCAACTTCGATTAGTAAAGCGTCTATATCTTCTTAAATATCCCGGTCATTTATTTAATATCCCCTTTTAAATCTTTTTAATTCCTCCAAGAAATGCGCGAAACTATCATCTTTATTATTTCGAAATTTGATAGGCCAATTGCTCATAATTTGCAGAGGCGTTTAGATCATACCGAATTGAAAAGAAGTGGCTTGGATTGTTTGATTATTCGTTTAATTATCTGATTCGTAATCCGTGTCTGAGTTATTTGTGTGGAGTCTAGAGTGTCTGTTTGTTCTGTTACTTGTTGTCGAATTTCTACGTGATCTGTTTTGTTTTGGGTTAATTCTGTCCTCTAATGGTTCGCTGTAATCGGTATCCAGTAATTTTAAATGATTAATTCTTGATTTCTTACGATTTCCCGTATTATTGTGAGAATGCTTATTAGTTTCTTTAAATTTTTTCCTTAAATCGAATTGGCCTGACTTTCCATACTTTCCATACTTTCTGAAAGTTCGTCGGATTCTAAAATAAACCATTTATTGTTTGTTTGGCGGCAGTTTTCCGACCTATTTCTATTTTATAGACAAACACATTCGTTTCTTTCTTTCCTTAAGTTATTTCTTTCTATAGACGCGCCTAGTGTGCGTAAATTTTCATTATTCCAGAAAAAGGTATTGTTTGTTCGGTCAAAGGTTCTGTTTGGGATTCGAGTAATGTCATGGAGTGAGCGTTGGATGTTTTGAGTTTGCGTTGGTTCTTTAATTATTGTTTGAGGCACTCTGCCTTTGTCCGACCTGTTGTCTATTGTCGTAGGGTTGGGCCATTGTCTTTTTAATTTTTCCTGATCTAAGTTTCATTCAATTTTAATTTATTTTAAATTCGTATAAATGTGACACCCTATAATGTATTCCTATAAGCGGTTGCTATTTCATTTCCATTTCGATGAGAATAATCGAGTTTATCTTGGAATATTCTAAATTAAGATTGTGATTAGCTGTTAAATAATCGGAAAGTTCGAAAATGTTTTTGTTTTCGTTCTCTAACCCTTTGTTTAGAAGATACGACGCATAACCATGCCCGTCGTCGTAAGGATACGGATTGCCCGTATGTACTTGTTTGCGGACCTGAATCTTTCACAGTGCTAGGCGAATTAAATAATTAATTTAAATAAAAAATAAAATTAAAAATCAATTTGAATACAATAATACAGTCAATTACACATTATTTCATGTCAATACGTCAAATATCATAAGCACATACAAACAAGTAAACGCATAGGCATATCAAGGCATATCAACCATTTTCTAAAAATCACAAGTATAGGTGAATTATTGACACATATCACAAATTTTCACACAAAAAATATATCCTTTCACTCGTACTTAAAAATTGAGAAATTGATTCAAAATTCGGCAAGGCAATGGAACCAATACCATGCGCCAGAAATTGAAAGAAAAGTTCAAGAGTCTTAGTGCAGTACTTTGAATTTGAGTTGAATTTCATTTGCGTCCTAGTTCTCGCCAGGTTTCATGGTTGGTTACAAGGGAAATTGTAGGATTTTAGATTAGGCGCCAGGTATTACATTATTGTAACCGGTGGTCAGATCGGAACCCGGTATTTTCGGTCAGATTAGTGGAAGCTGGGGTCGAACATCCAAGCGACAGGTTGATGCGGGACGTGAGACGTCGTGGTGGAGAGGTTCTCCAGAAGGCAGTCCAGAGCGGGATCGAGGGCACGCACACGCAAGGCAACTTAGAGGGCGGGCTAATATTAGAGACGAGCGAACAACCAAGACTGACGACAGAACGTTCCGTCGCCCATAACTTCGGGACCTGTCGTGGGGGTTTTGGCCCATCTCGGATGCGGCCCAGCGACCTTTTCCTGTTGGGCCGCGCCGACCTCTATTACATGGTAACAGTTATGTTCCATATTTTACGAGTTACTTGCAACGATTTGTATATTGAAGAGAAACTTGTTCAATATGTTGAAGATGCAATTTGTTTAATTGAAACTAGCATTTTCTTACTTTTCTAGCAAATATATTGATAAAACTCGTTAGAATTTTACAATAGCTTAAAATATATTAAGTTGCAATAGTTAGTTACATTTATTTGAGTTTTATTTTATGCTCCTGATTTGTATATACCTAGTATCATTAATTAATTCAAATTTTCTTTTGAATTATCAGCGTATAGTAGAACCTTCTGTTATCAGTAAACTTATGTAGCTTACCATCATTTTGTACCAGGCATGTCTACGGATTTTCCCTTGATTTACTTCTCTTTCCCCTCTCCTAGCCCTTCGTATCTTATCCTCGCACACTCGTTTACCCTTTGCGCAATTAGTGAGTGACATATTTGTACTCTTTCTACTTCCAGCGAATATCCCTGTTTTATACCATACACAGCAATGTATTATCGCATGCACCAGGCTAGGCCAACTACGTGAAAAATAAATAGCGATGTTCTGCGCCCTCGACCACTATCAGGAGAATGTAACAAAAAATTTAACAAAAAAGGAAGAATAAAGACAAAATGAATTAAATGAGAAACGCGAAATGAGAAATTAATAATAATTTGCATGGTGTTTCTTAATAACTTCATGTTGTCTTTTTTTCAGAGGTCATGGTTTCATAGGTTAGCTTCTGCAACTCGGCATTTCCAGTAGCCGCCACCCACTGTAGGCCTTTTAATCGTCACGCTTGAAACCTTTGTCCTATCACCTCTTTCTCGTTTTTTACGACCACAGCCACTCACTGTACAAGTGTATCGATCCATTTCAAAAAACTGTTACTTTTCACGTGTACACCATGACAGCTCAATGTGTCAACAAATTCTGAATTTTCGCGCGCGCTTTTTGCACCAAAGGTAGCGCATCAGTGCCATCTACCACTATCAGGACAACTAATTTTGAACCCCTCGCTGCCCACCAACCCCCCAGACCCAAGTCTCACAAATTGGCCATTTCCTCTAAAAGAGTTGACCGTACCTGGCATGGACCTCGTCCATTGCACGTCGCGCACTTAAATTTTCCATCTGCTGCATAGCGCGCCTTACGTCTTCCCTCATTCCCCTGATCTTGCTTTTAATGACCTTGAGAGTCTCCTTTTCCGACTGCCCCTCTATTTTTAGAAGGGGGGGGGTCGTTTTACGTGTCCTTACACTTTTTTCAACAGACTGTCTACCGCGCTTTTCTCCGGACTCTCTTGACTTTCCCTCTTCTTCTTCAAAAGACCCTCCCCCTCATTTGCTCTAAACACTCTCGCCTTCTCGCTTCCTTCGTTTCGCTATTTTCCTCCCCCGACGCGCCATCTGAAACCGACTCATGCATAGTTGACCATTGTAGCGTGTATAAAACTTCCTCACAATCCAACTTCATCATCAGCACTTACAGCAGTATCGCTAAACATCTTCCACTCCTCCACGTCTCGCTCTTTCGTCAGTAACTGAAACCGCTTCATTCAGAAGTACCTTCTGCAACCCACAGATGTCTATCAAGACTGTTTCCGTTTACCGCCTCAATGTTTCTTTCATCTCTCTTTATTCCATCCCTCACAGCCCCTACCGATACCCTTTTCTCTCCCCTAACATCTCCTAGCACTACAAGGTCAACTATTCTCCCCATTTAAGGCCGAAACTCCTATACACAAACTCTCTCGATCCCTTGCCGACGTAAACTCACTTTCCTCTAGCAACGTGAGATGTATAAGAATACACACCTTGTCCTAACTCTATCTTCTTTTGTGCTATAATCATCAGGAATTGCAATTAAATACAATATAATATTTTTGCAATCTGATTGAGCGCACTTGCATACCTTTGTCATGCGCTGTTTTACGTTAAGAATGTTAATAAGAACTCCAGTGACGTAATGCGTGTAAACAGCAATCTCCCCTCACGTACACCACTTTTGACAGAACTTGTAATAATCGAAAATGAATATGCTGGTAGTGCCCTGGAACTCGCTAAATTATTTTGGAATGAGAAGTAAAAGATTGCAAAATGATAAAGATATTGGAGTAATTAAGGGTTATCTCTGTCCTCAGGTACTACGGAAATAATATCTTTACTATTTTTAGTTTATTTACGTAGTTTTGTCTATAATTTCATCAGCATCCTTTTATTGTTGTCGAAGATAACTCCGTTATCATGGGGATGCAGTATTTCTTTTTGCTTCTTATTTTTTTTACTTAAAAAGTTGAAATATTTTATTTCAGATGACCTTCAAATCCTTACAAGAACTTAGTAATAAGTTTATCAAAACTACATCTTACAGCAATGGTATAGAAAGGTATCATAGCGGACCAAGCGACGGATATGCTGAACATGGATCTAACTGGCATGGGTAAGTGTAGTACTTTATAACACAGTTCGTTGTGCATCTGAATTATTTTTTGTCATGTTAAAGTCCTGGTAAGTAACGCCTCTTTTATAAACGAAAAGCAGTCTTCGTAAATATATTTCAAACACTTTCCATTCTGAAACTCGACGTCCAATTTAGTCTTTTTCTTTTGATCCAGCAGAATTTTTAAAAGAATTTTTGTATATAAAAGTTATTTCACGCAGAATCTCTGCAATGGAAATTGGAAGCGACTCAGAACCGACATGTGGACCCTAGTCATGAATCTAATTATTCTACACTTACTCAACTGAGAATTCATGCGAAAGATTCGATTCATGTCTCATGTGTTGCGTGGAATTTTTTTAAACTGTGTCAGCAGATTAGATTGAGTCGAATTTTATTGAATCGACACATAACGCACATCATAATAAAATATGTTGCTGTGATCGACACATTGACATAACATAAAATTGAAAAACGGTTGATAAAAGCAAAAAAATATAATTCAATATATTTTAATTCGTTTTAAGAGAGGCATCAATATACATTTAACAACAAAATTGTGTAATCCAAAAATTTATTTTAAACAATAGTTATTTGGCATTTGGTGTTTTCTAAACGTTTTTAGTACATAGCTTAATTTGTATTCAAACTCAATAAATTATGACTCTATTTGTTTTTTGAAAACTTCAATACAATTTTACTCGTTGCATTTTTTTCTAACATGTTCTAGGGTGTACCCGGTTTTTGATTATAGCCACGGACTGAGTTAAGTGGCTATTTAGAAGATGATGTTATAACATTATTTAATACGATGTTAGACATTTTTCGCTATGATATGTGTTTAATGAAAAACGCCTGCTAAAGTGCTGCCAGTACCCTACTGACTCCTAAATGTTCGAGATGTTCAGTGATTCTTGCGTGCACATTACCTGTAGCCGAAACTACAATAGGATGAATAGATGCATGTTTTACATTGATCTATATTGTGTTTACTGCATGCCTTTGCTTGCTTATACTGATGGATCTCGGTTGCATAGGTTGCCTGCAAATTTCAGTTAAGTGGACAAGCAATGTCGATGATGTAGACTCTTCCACCTTTATTTCTAGCATCAGGATGTCAGGGCGATTGGCTCGGATGTAATGATCCGTTTGGATAGTAACATCCCAATAAATTATATAATCCTCGTTTTCTAAAACGGGCATTGATATTCGTATCTATAGAAAGGCATCAATTCTATCAACAGTCCTAGGTTCACGGAAAGTTGTTGATGTACTCGTATAATGCCTGCTACATCATAATGCCTGTGCGTATATTCTCTCTGAGCCATTACACAAATGCCATAGATAATGGCTCGACGGATTCTTTGGTGTCTCCACTTAATCAGCTTCCGTTTCTAGATACAGAACACCTTTTTTAGGTAAATATTAGATGCCTCACTATCCACTGCATGTTGACCTAACGTTTTGGGGAGGTTGCGTGAATAACTTTCTGTCCCCATTGTAATTCTAATTCCTCTATGGTTTTTGCCCTAATATTCATGGCCACACCTTAAGACAAATTTAAGGACACGTGGTCAGTACCCGCTTTACAGACTGTCCTGTAAAGCGCAAAATCTCGTTTTCTGTTAGAATAGTCTCGCAGCTGTATTACTTGTGACTTACACCTGTTTTAAAATCTACAATACCCGTATCCAATACATGTCATTACAGAACTACCTATCAAACGCTGAATTAATGTGGTGCATTCAGTGCTTTTTCTATTTCTACGCGGACGATTCTGTTTAACTTTTCAAGACCGGTGATAGATCATTTGATGACACCGAAGAAGTACGTAAGGACAGTCATGATATAGGTGTTGATTTCTCTGGCTTTGTTTGATGAATTAAGAAAACTCTTCATAATCAATCTGTGTCTCCTAGTGAAGGCAGTCGTTAGGCTTGTCTTAACTATCGTATGCTGAATATTCTTAGATTCAAGAATACCTAGATATGTATATAATTCGCCTGCAGCCATTGCCTCGATGTCATTTTGGAACTCGTTCTTTAACTCTGCGGTCCCTAATTTCCCTCTGACTAAATGCACTATTTTGCATTTGTCTAGTCCGAACTCTATGTGTATATCATTGGAAGACTGCTTTGTGATATCGATCACTTCCTGCAGTTTCTGGGCTGAACTAGCGTACAGCTTTAGGTCATACATGTGCATATGATAGGTCACTTGATGAGTATCCTCATTATCATGAATTCTGAATCCATGCGATATGCTTTTTAGTGTTTTGCTCAATGGGCTCAACGCTTAACAGAAGCATAGTTCACTAGAGGAGTCTGCTTGAACTATACCCGTCGTGAAGCGTATAGATCTAGTCATTCCTGGTTGTCGATGATCAAAATGTTGCCTCAGATGACCTTACGCGGTAGACGGTACAGTTGGAAGTGAGGCTACTAATATAAGAAAATATGACAAGCCCCTTTATGGTCAATTTTACGGCATTACATGTAGAAAAGAGCTATCGATGGATCTGTCTAACATGTTTCTCAAATCTATTGCATTAAGATCGAAGACGGAGAGATTTAATTTTGCCTGCTAAGACAGCATTATAGACACCTTGGTTTACCGTGAGCGCGTAATTAATGTACCTGTATGTGAAATCAACTACCGAGCGTACAAGCAAGAGCCAGAAACACTTAAGCATGTTCTCAGTGCATGCTCAAAGTATGCACACTATGACTACATAGAGAGATGCATTGTGGCCCCAAAAGTTTTATATTATTGTTAAATATCAAGCTTTTCTTTTCGAGCTGAACAGGCTGTACTAAGGCTACAATTTTCGTCTTGTGGTTCTCATAATTAGCTGCCTTGGAGGTATGAAGGCTTCATTTCTTACCCAACTAAAATATTCTGGTTTACCAGTATCAGGCTTAGTCCATCGCGATCCAAATGCAAAATGTTCTTATGGGATCACTTCATCTGGCCCGTCAACACTGTTTCTCCTAACATGGTACAAATGTTGGTAGCTGTAAAAAATTAGCCAGAGGTGAAACCTTAGTTGAGAAGTTGTAGGCTCCGGAAGCAACGATCACGGTTCTTTGAGCAGGGGTCTTTAGCGAGGGGAAATTTTGTTCCATATACTCATTTGCAAGATGTCTTGTTTCCACTACTACGGCGCCACACTTAGCACCGAAAAATTCCGTCTCGCTCTTACATTTGAGTAAATGGTCGTAGTGGTGGAAATGAGACATGTGGGAAATTAGTATTTGCATCCAAATTTCCCCTCACTGAAGAGCCCTGTCTTAAAGTAACAAATCCCGACGCAACCGGAACGTGTATGTCGTCCACTCCTGCTCCTTCTATCCTAGAAGGAAAGCAAGAACGTGAAATTTACGCAAAATACTTCGTACAACACTGTTCCTTAGAGTGCGGTCTCTAGCTGCGGATAATCTTACGAAGTAGAAAGCACAGTTGGAGCTAAAGGTTTCACCTTTGGATACTTTTTCAGAGCCACCAAACTTTGTTCAACGTTAGGAGGAACAGTGTTGACGCTCCAGATGAAGTAATCCCAGAAAAACAGCCTCTTGCATCTGACTCGCGGTGGATTGAGCATGATACTGAAAAGCCGGAATTTCTTTCATTTGGCGAAGAAATGAAGCTCTTATACCTTCAAGGCAGCCGATTATGAGAACCACAAGATGGCCTTTGTAGCCTTGGTAAGGCCTACTTAGCTCGAAAAGAAGAGCTTGGTATTTCGCCTATATTTCTTTCTGTTTTACCGTGATATCACCATCGGCTGGTGCCGATAATTCAATCATGTAAATTGTCTTGTTCTTTAGATCTTGGCGTACGGCAAGACAAGCATTAGACCAACACAATAGAAATGCCGAAGATGGTAATATAACACTTTTAGAGGCGCATTGTCTCTCTATTCACCTATAGGGTGCATATGTTGAGCATCCTCTGAGAACATGCCCAAGTGCTTCTAGCTCTTGCTTGCACGCTCGGCAGTTGGTATTGCCTACATGTACATAGGGTGGAGTGAAAATGATCAAATTAGTCGAATTGTTTATCTTAACCCAAACATCTATCCATATTAGATTCTTATAATACACATATTCCAAATTATATTAGCTTCATATTAAAAATTATATACAATATGTATTACAGATTTTATATTACAAATTATATTTGATTTCTATTGAAAATTATATACAATATATATTACAAATTATATGCATAACGTTGTTAGAAACGCTTTTCGCGGCTGTTTTAATCAACTTCCCTTGAAATCCTTATTGGTTTCAAAAGCAGGCATTATTGCACGAGAACTCAATATCGAACGAATGAATGCCACCCTTTTTTCTGGACCAAAATCTTCCGCTAAGGCGTTAGTCACAAGCCTAACTGTTCGTTCCACAGCCTGCTTGTGAAATGGAAAACTCGAGAAATTCCAGAATTGTGGTACTGTTTCTCTATTAAGCATTTCCTAAAGTTGGTATTCATGAAAATGATGCAGTACTGGAGGGAATTTGATTTTGCAAGTAGACTAATCAATGAAATCAAAGTATTCTTTTGCTTTAATGTTGATGACTGGGACTTTGAAGAGACGAATAGCACCCGCATCATCACGTTTGGCACGCGGCTTGGCTGAAAGAATTCTTTTTAATCCCATCTCTCTGATCTCTGGTCTATCATCAGTCAGCATTGATAGAAGAATGTTTTCCGGATTCGCAAAATATGCATTTCGACTAAGAACAGTGTCGATTACATTTAGGTACTTCTTTTGGGAGCTAGCGAGAAGACCCAATGAACTGGAACAGATACTTCGCTACATTTTTAACAGAGTAATGTGCCTTGATTCTGAACCAGGAGGGAATGTACACTGTTGTAATAAATTTTACCAAAGTTTCGTGTTCTCTACTAGGTGTTTTAGTTCAAATAAACTTTCTCAGGAATCTACTAGCCCCAGTTAACCAGCGAGACTGACTGATTGATCCTGGATCTCGATTTTCTAGGTCTTCAGAACATACCCCCGACTCTACAGCGTAAGCTATTTCAAGTAGATACTGTTAATCTTTGCTCGATATAGCAGATCTAAAGTTGGAAGTAATCAATGTACTGTTTTAAATTGAACAACATGTGATTTTTCACAATTTGGCAAGAATTGTGCGATAGGTTTAGAAAATGATCGTGGACCTATTATGTTTAAAGAGATGCCCTAGAGGGAGCTCATTAAAATGAAGTACCCAAATAAATCACTAAAGTGTTCTGCCAATTTTCAGTTGAAGCTTTCGGATAATACCACTCTTAACAACAGCGTTCGCAACGGTACCATCACATCCGACAGATTGAAGATTCTCTGTGCTTTGAGGCATTTTGTCAGACACATAGATAAAAATACAGTCACAAATACTTTCACTCGAAACCAGAAGCAGATGTTACATGCCCAATGTACTGAGAACCATGTTCTTGAACGAGAGAGCAATGATCTTCTGTAACAGTGCGTTGGTAGTATTTAGTCCCTCGCTTCGCTTTCACGATTGTCTTGTCATAGCGACCGTCAAAGTAGAGGCCAAGACTTTCTTTCACTTTCTTTTTCAAGCAGAGGTTAAAACTATGAGTGGCGATATGAAGCTTCTTGTGCACTTTTTTCTCTTTCGGACAAGTGCAAGTGTCAAAGGAGCTGCACTTGCATGCGGCTATATCAAAAAGCTTCTAAGCCTCTCTTTTGAAATCCTCAATTCTTTCTTTGTTTACATTAGAGGTAAGTAGTTTTAGAATTTTTCCGTACTTATCATGATAATGACATATTTTTTCTACTTTACGCTTATGTATAACAATTGGAATACAAACATCTTTATATAAACCGTCAATCTTTATGCTTACTTTTTCTGCAACTTCTGACAAGCTTGGTTCCTTGTTGCTCTTAGTTTTCAAGCCAAGTTCTCATCTTTCGTACTGACAGCTTTCAACGACATCCTCATACGTAGGGGTGAGTGAATGCTGATCTCAAACTCGCGGTACTTATGGTTTAGAGCTCAGTGCTTGACACATTTTGCGTGGCAAACACGAGCCAATCGCGCAAGACTCCCTTCCAGCACTGTCGATGATATTACCAATCCGAAGCACCCCCTTGCACTCACCCGCTGGTGAGAACCGCGCTGCCGCTGGGTTCTTAACCATAAATACAGCGAGCCTCGAGAACGGGATTCACTCCTCCCCGGGTCCCCAAACTGCACACATGGTGCATGAGCCACAAGCAGATAAGAAGCACGTGAGTAAAGAATTTTCATTTAGAAATATATATTCTATCTAATTTTTAATATAAAACTGCAATTTATATTGTACATAATTCTTAATATAAAGAAAATACAATTTGTAGTATCAAATCTGAAATATATACATGAAACGATTATTACTTTTCGAAGCAATAGGAAATTTTTTTGGAATTTTAGAAATTTTGAATTTTGAATTTAAAAAAGGGATCAAAAGATATCAACCGATCTCAAAAAATTTTTGTGACTTTTTCCGGATGTCAATCCACAATTTCTTTTTGCTCAGCTCGAACGATTCGACTAATTTGATCATTTGCACTCCGTCGTAATGTACCTTCATTATGCGTTAGCGGTAAACTAATGTTAATTTTCCCTTTACTCAATTTTATTTCCTTTAAAATTGAGTTAGTATTGGTACGACTCGCCGTTATTGCTAACTGTACGTGCAACAATAAAAATGCTCTGTTTTCTTTTTTTAGATTTCCTTTTTTCTCTTTAATCATTTTCCGTTTCTTCATTTAATTCCACTTTTATTTTTCAAATACTAACTTTATGATTTCCACAAAAAATACAATAACACTTTCCGGATTTTACTTCTATTTTTAACGGATTTAGTTCACTTGTTCAGGACTCAAATTTACTTTGCCTTATTTTTTGCAAACGAAAAAATTTGTTTACTCGTTTCTGTTTTGGTCTTTGCTTACGTATTTCGAATTATGCTTTCACTGACGTCGAATGCAGCATATGGCGAAATATTGCGAGAAATCATGGCATGTAGAAATCAGAGAATATTTGAAAAAATTACTTTATATAAACATTTGGTATATCATGAGCAAATAAGAATCATCATTTGCACATTGATAAAACAATAAAAAATATGGAACCCGTGTCTTTTCATTTCTATGGAAGCCGCTTCCTAGGCGTAGAAGCCACCCCTAACAAGCCACGAGTATGCTAACCCACCTAACTCAGGGAGCAGCGAATTTAGTCGTTTACATTTCGTGAAATAATTGAATTCCACACTACAAGTGGGCTAACCTGGAAATGAAATTTTTCAATTTAGCATATTAACCCATTAACGCCGAGATGGTATGCCATTGTCCCTTGAAAATGTTATCCGAGGGGATTTCGGGGGTTCCTTTTCAATTGGCTTAGTTTTTTGTCATAACTCCTAGAAGAGCGAATGTGGAAAACAATTAGGGCTTTAAAAAAAAAACCAATTTTACTATTATGATTCATTTAATATTGACAATTTACTTATGATTTTCCAGCTTACTAAGACAAGACTCAATATTTTCCAGCCACTTAAGGCTGGACTTGGGATTGTCCAGCTAAGCAAGAAAGTACTTAATATTTTCCAGCCAATTAAGGCAAGACTTTAGATTGCCCAAACAATTATGGCAAGCCTTTGGATTTCCCAGATAATAAAGGCAAGACTTTTTATCGTCCAGCTAGCCAAGGCAAGACTTTGAATTGTCCAGCCTGGCAAGGCAAGACTTACGATTGCCCAGCCAGTTAAGGCAAGACTTGGGATTGTCCAGCTAAGCAAGGAAGTACTTAATATTTTCCAGTCAATTGAGGCAAGACTTTAGATTGCCTAGCCAATCAAGGAAAGACTTACGATTGCCCATTCAGTTAAGGCAAGGCTTGGGATTGTCCAGCTACGCAAGGAAGTACTTAATATTTTTTAGCCAATTAAGGCAAGACTTTAGATTGTCCAGCCAATTAAGGAAAGACTTTAGATTGCCCAGCCAATCAAGGAAAAACTTAAAATTGCCCAGCTAATATAGGCAAGACTTTGTATCGCCCAGCCAGACAAGGCAAGACTTTGAATCGCCCAGTCAGTCAAGGACAAACTTTGAATCGTCCAGCCAGTGAAGGCAAGACTTATGATTGCCCATTCTGTTAAGGCAAGACTTGGAATTGTCCAGCTATGCAAGGAAGTACATAATATTTTCCAACCGAATAAGGCAAGATTTTAGATTGCCCAGCCAATCAAGGAAAGTCTTCAGATTGCCCAGCCAATATAGGCAAGAATTTGTATCGCCCAGCCAGTCAAGGCAAGACTTTGAATTATCCAGCCAGTTAAGGCAAGACTTACGACTTCCCAGCGAGTTAAGGCAAAACTTACGATTATATGTCCAATAAAGGTGAAAGTATTTGCTTGTTTTCTTATGGAAACGTTCGCGCTTCATGTCAAACGATCGTTGAAGAGACTTTCGTTTATGACTGGTAGCGTCATTATCATTTCTTTGCCAAGACCAGCAATAGTCGGCCATCATTCTGACATTGCATCAACCTTGATAATGTTGCTCTTTTTGGTGAAAGTCTTGATGAAATCGTTCGCCCATTTCTTGACTGAATGCTCCAACATTTTGTGGGAAATAATCCAAATGAGATTTGAGAGAATGTAATTTGATACTCATCAAACAACCTAATCTTTTTTCATTCCTTAACATACTAGATACAATAGTTCTAAACTTGGGATCTTGATTGTTTCCTAAAAATTTTTGTACAACATCTTTGAAACTCAACCATGCGTCCTTTTCAATGTCATGGTTTTGATAAAGTCGTCATCTTTGATAAGTTTTCTTATATCAGGCCCAACAAAAATACCTTCCTTAACTTTGGCATCACTTAAATGCGGAAATGTACATCAGATATAATTGAAACATTTTCCTTCAGTGTTTAGGGCTTTCACAAATTGCTTTATTTACCCTAGTTTTATATGGAGTGGTGGCAATAATACTTTCTTTCTGTTAACAAGACTTTCATAAAAAACATTATACTGACCAACTGTCCACCCTAATCTGTCTGGCCATTTCTCCGTTATCCAATGTTCATCCCTTGCACGACTGTCCCAAGGGCAAAGAAAACAGGGTATTTAATGTTTCCTGATTGTAAACTATGAAAAGATGCCAATCCTCTGGCGTATATAAGTTTATTTTATATAAATTAATGAGTTCTTCGATATCATTACAATAGAGAATCACACTGTCCATTGAAAAGTACTTGATAAACTTTTCTTCTCTATTTCTGTAAACAGTTACTCTAGTGCCAGGTAACAATAGTTTCCTCTCTTTGAGTCTTGAAGCGAAAAACTCAGCTTTATCTTTTGGAAGATCAGGGTCACGTATAAAATGGTCTAATCCATCTTGGTCAAAAAATTTCGGACTTTCTTCATCTGATTCTTCCTTCATTGATTCATTATTTGGAAAGGGGTTTGTATCATTCCGAAAGGAAAGAGAGTTGCTGGAATTTCATTCATATTATTTTCAGTCATATCTTCTCTTTCCATATCGGTCCCTCTACTTCTATCTATTCCACCTTGCAAGTCTGTTTGCCATTGAGGTAGATTTGATTTTCGCACAATTGATTGCCTTTGCACCGGTATCGGTAATGAGTATTCGTCCCCTTGACCGCTCCCCCTATTTATTGTCATTCTATTCCGTGCAAGTTCTTTGATTTTATCACTTTGCTTTTCTTAAACATTTATTAATTCTTGTGCCTCATGCCAAAATTAATTATTATTATCTAAAAAATAATCAATTTCGAACGTTTTATCACTAATTTTTGCGTTTTCTTTCTCTTGTCTTTCTATTTCTATTCTCAATTTTTCTCGACTTATTGGTGCTCTTTCTTCTCTTTATCTGTTTATTCTTTCTTTCTCCTTTCTAAATGTTTCTTCTCGTTCTAACGGACTCGATTCTAGTCGTTCCTTTTCTCTTTCTAATTTTTCTTGTTCTTTTGTTTTACTTTCTATTTCTCTATCTATCATATTCGTTTCTAGATCGCTATTTCCTAGATTCGTAACATTTTCGCCTTCCATTCTCCAATTTCCTAACGTGTTTTCAGTATTGGGAGATAGTAAATCAACTATATTTATGTGTATAGGTCGGTTTTGTCTATGTGCGTTTGGTGTTCTTTCTGTACGCGTTTGTGTTTTTGTCGTCGTTTTCGGAATTGCACCTTTTATTTTATTT
>NC_046662.1:148039003-148042466 GCF_010883055.1 Belonocnema kinseyi
CCCCCCCCAATCTAATACTCTCCTAATCGTTATCGATTCAAAACTTCTATCTAATTCTTGTCTTTCATTATTTTATTCGACTGATTGACTCTTTGTATTTTCATGAGTCATCAGTGCTTGTGCATTATCTTCCTCGTCTCTTATTTCTTGAGCTAAGCTAATCTCATTATTTTCTCGGTGTACTTCATTCTCATTATTTCCTCGACCTTTTTTACCAGATTCGCCATTTTCGGAATAGTTTTATATTTGCAGATCTTAAACGCATTCAATTTGATCTATTTCCTTCTTCTATTTTTCCTGACTAGCTCAGGGGTTCTTATGGCTGATTAAAAACCGGCACGTTCACTCTGGTGAGCGTCTCGGTTTTTACTACTGGCGAGTGTGTGTGGCCTTATCACGTAGCGGAAGTATTCACTGGAGGCGGGAAATGCTAGGGTTGTTTGTATCACGTCACTCACTGTGATTTCGCGCATCAATTTTTGTAACTGACGCCGCGTTCTTTTCTAATTCCCGTATTTATCATTCAATTTTCTTCTAGTTTTTTGTAAATTGGCTTATCTTTCCTATTCTATCTTAAACTTTTTCCTATTTCCGCATTCATTTTTTACTTATTTATTTTAATTTTATTTTGTACCCTTCACTTATCCAATCCTACTACAAGGAGTACGAATAAGGTATTTTTATCAGTGTGACTTTATTTTTTATTGTCGATGGTGGAACTTGAAATTTGGCTGTTGTCCCACCAACGTTTTATCGGACATATATAACAGTTTACCCGCACTTTATTCGAGCTAAATTACATATATCCTACCCGCACTTTTTCTGCAACATAAATTTCAAATCAAAATAGAAATTTACAAAAATTGATTTCCAACATTTTTCTTCTTAATATTCAAATTCAAATTTATCCATTCAATGGCACACATGCATCAATTTGTAATTTTGTAACGCTCATCATTTTGACTTCTTTTCTCGACTATAGGAGGATTTTTGGAGGGAATGTGGGTTTTTAAGGAGGGCACCAAATTTGTGAGGGATCTCACAAATTATGGGAAAGGAAAGGATTTGGAAGACGAAAAAGGTGGTGGATGGTGGATACCAGCTTATCTGATAACTGGGGAAGACAGCTTGGTTTCTTGGCGTAGAA
Source organism: Belonocnema kinseyi (assembly GCF_010883055.1). NCBI lineage: Eukaryota > Metazoa > Arthropoda > Insecta > Hymenoptera > Cynipidae > Belonocnema > Belonocnema kinseyi. The sequence goes on from NC_046662.1 coordinate 148,040,151, forward strand.
CTGGTCGGTGGCGAAATACTAGGTTGGCGATTCCAGAAGATGTGCGGTAAGCAAAGACAGCCAAAGGCTGCACGAGACTCAAGGCGAAGGACAGCTTGCCTTCGGGGCAAGTTTACGCTTATATGAACTGGGGGTGTCGTTTCCCACTCCTAATCATGGGCCCACAGGACCATGCGATAGCGGGGTACTTGTAACTTTGTTACACAATCTTGAATTGTCAAAAGTACAGGTTCATACAATTATTTAACCGGGTTATCAAAAAGCACATATTTTAAGCATATTGAAGGAGCTGTAAGGCATTTTATAGTAAGGTCATGAGTTTTAAGTCTGATCAGTCAAAAATCAGGTGATGTTTCAATCTTTGAGTAATAAAATATTTAGGCCAGACCAATCAGGAGCGCGTTATAAACAGGCGTGCGTAGATAAGCGGAGCTTGGGTTAACGAAAGGAGAACAGCAGTTACTACACTGCACTAGAGTCCCGCTCGCGCGTGCGACTGCTTATTCCGCGCTCCTGATTGGTCCAACTTTTGTATCTTATAACTAAAAAACTAAAATGTCAACTTATTTTTGCGAAAGGTATTTTCGATTAATTTTTTTTTTTATTTGTATACAGTCAAATAAATCCAGACACTTGAGCCTGGGTCACCCTGTATATCACACTATATATTGTTGATTTGTCATTCAAGAATTATGATTAACTATCTGAGCACAGGGTTATTTTGACAGATCACAGAAATAATGTCAGACACACTCCTACCCCTTTTCAGCGACTCATGGGAACGGGTGCGGAATGTCGCCCGTATGTCTAGTCTCAGAAATAATTTTTGTGAAACCCTACCCCTTTTCAATGTCTCTTGGGGACAGCAAAGCACACCTATGACTATTCACATAAATAAATTGGATTAAATATCTTACCTTTTCTTTCTTCTCATAAGGGCGAAGTGGCACCGCTGTTTGTGGTCACATGAATAATGTTGGTCAAATACCTAACTTTTCTAAACATCTCGTGGGGGCGCGAATGCTTCCCTATGCCTGGTCACAGAAATAATGCTTTTCAAGTCCCTATTTATTTTCGACATCTCATGGGCACAGGAAGGTTACCCTGTAACTAGTCACAGAAATAATGCTGGTCAAATACCTACTACTTCTTTCCAAGATCTTTTGGAAAAGAGAAGGCACCCTTGTGACTGTTCAGAGAAATAATATTGGTAAGACCCCTTTCTAATGTCTCGTGAGGATGGAATGGCGCCCCCGTGACTGGGCACAGAAAGAACGTTGGTCAAACACCTGCCCCTTTCCATTATTTCTTTAGGGCGGTAGGGTTCATCTGTGACTGGTCACAAAATTATTATTGGTTAAAGCCTAAACTCTTTTCAAAATCTTGCGCAATCAGAAGGGCTCCCCTGTTATTGGTCACAGAAATAATTCTGGTCAAGGCTCTACATGTTTCCAACTTCTCGTGGCGGTGGAGAAGGTACCCCTGTGACTGTTTACGGAAATGATAATGGTGAAACCCCCAACCTTCTCAAACATATTGTGGGGGAGTGAAGGAAACCCTACGACTGTTTGCAAAAATAATTCTAGTCAAATCACTACCTCTTTCTAATGTATCGCGAGGGAGGAATGGGACCGCTGTGACAGGTTACAAAAACAAAAGATTAATACTGATTAATGTGATGATGATTAATAATGATTAATGTGATAATGATTAAACCCCTATCCATGCATATCTCTGATACTCTTACTTCTTCTGTTATTAGACACAAAAATCTATAATATTGAGGAACTAGGAGAATCATTAAACACATGAAAGCAAAATAAATGTTCTAAAGTTTTTCCAGAAATCTAGGTTCTATCTTTAACATATGTTTAAAGAAACTGATAAAAGAAATTGTCGATACCGGTAATTTTTGTTTACTGGTACTGACCATTTTTTACCTGTAATGGCAATTTTCTTTACCAAAAACGGCTTTTTCTACACAAGCTTATTTTTTAATCAATTTTATTTTTGGAGCAATTTTTTTAAAGTTTAATTTCTCAAAAAACTCAATTTCTTCATCAATTCATTTTCTCAAACGATGTAATTTCTTCAAAAATTTAATTTATTGAGCAAATTTATTTATTTCTTTACATTTTTTTAACAATTTGATTTTTTCCACAATTCAAATGTGTAAACTATCACATTTTTTAATACAGGGTGGTCCATTTAAATATTGGAATTTGATTTTGCTATAAAACAAAAACGGGTCAATATTTTTCAATGGTTGAACATTTATTTAAAAGGTATATTTATGACATTTATTTATGAAAAATA
>NC_046662.1:148042566-148057966 GCF_010883055.1 Belonocnema kinseyi
CATATAACTAACTATTTATAGCATCAAGAATGACAATTGACGTTTGACTGTCATAAAATCCGTGATTCAAATTCCAAACACTAGATGGACCACCCTGTATATGCATTTAAAAAAAAATTAATTTAATCACAAAATGAATGAGCATAAATCCTATCGCTGTTGTGGGGCGTAGTCCTCATTGTCCCCATAACACACCTTAACTCTACAGTTTTTAATCGTCGCAGCCAGTCGTGCATCGTTTAAAGTTTAACCCGTGGACACTGGGTCAAGATCGCGCATAAAAGCCTTACTTTAAGGACAGCGGAGTGAAGCCAGGCAAAGACTCTTCTGCACATCCAAAATGCAATGGCAAACTTCCTGCATTGGGTGTCAAGATGCTTCGTGTCGTTCAGTTTGCTATACATGGTTAACCCCGGAAATTCTATCTAGTCTGAGGTCCATAACCTCCCACCACGAAATGCAGGGGCGTCGACTTTCGACATTTTGTACTTTCTTGTGAAAACAACCAGGCTGGTCTTTTTAAAATTTACCATTAGCCCTGAGCTGTCGCAGCCGAACTCTGAGATGCGCATCGCCGATTTGACTTCAAGTCGGCTCTGGCGAAATTTCAAGAATTCTACTTAGCCTTCTGCCTTTCTTAGTCTCACTCTTTCACCTCTCGGTCGATTTGAGGTGGTTAAAACCTGGGAACTGGACTTCCATCAGATGATTGAGCGTTGCTTCTGCACCTCCAGCTAACTCACCATCATCGAACCCTATGAACCCGAGGCAAGCATTTGGATTTGTTGTCAGGATCTTGTTGAGCTTAGCTGTATCCGGAATATTTTCCGTTCTTCGCCGAAACCTCTCTAATCCTGCTGCTTATGAATTTGTATGATTTGATTGTATTCATACTCAGCCATCTTATATATTTCCAAGAGTAAACTAAATTTTGTTCTATTTGACCTGTTGTACAACGCTCTATTCTGTTTACGGAGTTTCGCCAGGTGAGAGCTACATTATTCTGATCCTTTTGGAGACTTAATTCCACTTATAGGGTAATTGTTCTCATATGATGAAGTATGAGCCCTTCGTAGAAAACTCCATGGCGTGCTCTAACTTATCTGTGGTATCGTAGCTTTCGGGGAATTCTACAAGCCTGTCTTTGATTTCCTTTTTATGTGAATTTTAAAGTGTATTCCTGGGGTTTCAGATCTTCGAAACCGCCTGTTTTTCTATTAAGGAATGCTATCACGATTTATAATCTCCAGTGAAGTGCCCGCTATGTATTCAATTAAATATATTCCTCTGCCATTGAGAATTCTGACCTCCCCCTGAATAGTGGGAGTTTACATCAAATTCGAACATCAGAGAAATCCTATTCTCGTAGCAGTACTGAATTTGTGCTTTCACCTGTCCAGAAGGTGTAATCTCCTCAAGATCATCCGGAAAGTAAGCGCATACGATACAAACCTCTAGATTTTTTCCACTTCTGCCTTTGAGTCTGATATTAATAAAGGAGACGTTCCTAAAGCAGAGCCTAGGAACCAATATCACATCTATACGGTTGAAGGCTATGCATGCCCTTCATGCTTTTTCACGTTGCATAGTGGCCGATTTCCCGAAAAACCTAGCCAAAAGTCGAAAAATGATAGAAATTACATAAAACTTCGCAATATTATGTTTTTGAGGTCGCTGATTACGAATATTACATTTTTTTCAAAATTCAAAATGGTGGATTCAAAATGGCGGACGTCTATTACTCAAAACAATTCCATTTAAACAATATTTTGTATGCTTTAGTTTTTAGGTCGCTGATTACGAATATGACATTTTTTTCAAAATTAGAAATAGCGGATTCCATATGGTAGACGTGTACTACTTAAAACATTTTGACTTCAATCAAATTTCGTATGATTCAGTGATTTTATTTCTCCTGAATCGTAGACAAAAACAAAGTTTACATACAAGTATACAAGTTTGATTAGAGAAAAACATGAAATATTCGCTGACAGAGAAGTATATCTGGTTTGTAATTAAAGACCGAAAATCTGAAGCTTATGAAATTGTTTTACATCCTAATATTTTGAGTTGTACAAGTCTACTTTTTCGAATCAACCAACTTGTATTTTGAATAAAAGCTATATTTGTAATCAGTGACCTAAAAAAACGCCAGTTTACTAGATTTATTTCATGCCCGGCTGTATTGAGTAGTACAATTCCGCCATTTCGTATGTGCTATTTCGATTTTTAAATGAACAGTATCAATTCGTAATCAGCAACTTCCAAGCATAAGTATACAGATTTGTATATTCTAATCATATAACGACAGTTGTCTAGCTTTCCCGGTAAATCCCACTCGCTGCAGTGAGTGCGGCTAGCTAGCGCACCGGCCAGCTTCAGCCCGCAAGATTTAAAATGATGTTTCATGAAATATCGCAAATTATTTCAGCTGCTTTTATCGTACGCGATCTGAAAACAGTCAAAAGAAAAGCTATTATCACTTTCAAAACGACGTAGTTGAAATCCAGGTTTAAGTAGCGTGACAGATGATGCGTCCAAGAGAGTCACTTTGACTTGCTCTAATGCTGAATGCCTTACCAGTACATTACTGTTATTCGGCCAAAATGTGTAGAAAACACTTGTTTATAATTATGGATGGTAGCTTGAACGGACGATGGTAGAGGTGACCCGTATATATGGAACCGCACCCTCCCAAGACATTAATTCTTTCCCTGTATAACCAGGGTTCTTGAATTAGGGAAAGCCCTGTGTGCAATACTAACATACGCCTTGTTAAAATCGCTGACGCGCCTTCGCTGTTGTGTAAATTAATCCAAATCATGGGGATTCCCATCTCAAGCATTAATAGGTTATTTCGAGACATCTCCGGACGCTCCTGGTCTCTGAACGGAGCCCAGGTATGTCACTCGAAGAGTAACTCTATCCGGTCCAAAAAAGGGTTAATAGTCCAGGGTCACAATGGCTGTTATAAAAATTAAGGAAAGAACGAGAACTAGAATTCAGCCCTCCCCCTTCAGATTGTCTCTCTGCCTGTTGAAATATACTCTCACGAATAGGTTCCTAGAGTGGGGTTCTGCAACCATAGGCGCCGCAGAGCGGTCGAAAAATCTTCGACGTTGCCAGAAATCAGTAGGTCGCTCTGCGGTACCTTTGAAGATATTCCATTTCCTTGATCTTCAAATTTAAACCCTCCTTAATCCTGATGCTAGAGTTCTCTCCATTAGCCAGTACCGCGACCAGGTCTGTGACCTCCACTACAATTATCCCCGACCTGAATGAATCTGGGCGCGCGACCTTCGCGGAGTAACGCATCAATCTCTTCAAATATTGCCTCCCTTAACCTGTACAAATCTTTGGGCATTAGACGGCTTTTAGAATAATCGAACGCTACGGAAACTCTTACCAGGGCTTTGTTAGTCATCTACGCACAAGTAAGGCCCTGTGTTTCTAATTCCATTTCTGAAAAAATTTATTTTTTTACCTTTAAATCTTTGAGCAATTTCATTTCTTCAATAATTGTATCGTTTTAAATTTTGATTTCTTCCTCAATTTGATTTTTTGAACAAATTAATTCTTTTAAATTGCATTTAATTTTAACTGTTATTTTTGCATTTAACAAATTAGGAACTAGAACTCACAAACTTTCTAAGAGTAAGGTTAGTACACAATATAACCATATTTCAAAGTAATATATAGGCAAGTAGATCGAATATGATACAGTTGAGACTTATTCTATGCATACTTCTCCCGTCAAGAGAGTAAGCGATCTACATTTCTTTTGTACATCTACTCCACTTTCACTAACCCTATCATACACTCCTTTGTATTCGCTCTATTACTTCAGCATTTTTTACGAATAGTATTTTAGCAGAGATATCATTTATATCTGTTGAGATTGGACTGAGTGGTGTCGAAATTAAAATGGCCTCTACTTCAACAGAGAGCGTGTAAAATTCTTCAAATGCAATAAAATATCGCGAAGCTCCTAGAAAACCTTTGTTGCTGAAAGATACGGAAAAAAATTGAAAAAAATGGAAGTCTTTGCTCCATACGGTGCTAAGCGCTCAATATGGTGAAAACAATGAATTCTTATATATGCTGGAAGGAAAGAGATGACGGCAGAGCGAGGAAGGTACCAAATTTTTGTTTGATAAAGATGTATGTTGCCCACATCCCAAAAATGCCGAACGCTAAGTGCTCGAGATGTAGTATAAAATTCAAAACATGCGTTCGTGAGCGCACATAAGGTGCCCGCGTCAGGTCGAAACAGAGCGCTGCTATTTTAGAAATATATATTGCGTACTTCTTAAAACATCCTAACGCTAAGAGTTCAAGATTTTAATTTAATAAAACATCACTGCTATAACGTTCAAAACGGTGCTTCGGTGAAATTAATATCAAATGAAATTAATATTACAATGATATACATCGCGCGCTGTTCTCACAGCATGAACGCTAAGCGCTTGAGGTGTAGTCTTGAATTCAAAACATGCTTCCGTGAGAGCAGATAAGGTGCCAGCGTCAGGACGAAACAGAGCGCAGTTTTTTTAAATACATATATTGCGTGCTTTTTAAAACATCCGAATGTTAAGCGCTCAAGATTTCAGTTTAATAAAACGTCACTGCTATAACGTTGAAAACAATGCCCTAATGAGATCAATATCAAATGAGGTTAATATTATAATTATTTATATCGCGCGCTGGTTGAACCGACCGAACGATAAGCGCTCGAGATATCTAAAATTCAAAACATGCTTCCGTGATCGCAAATAAGGTGCCAACGTTAGGTCGAAACAATCCGCGGTTATTTGAAATATACATCGCGTGTTTCTTGAAACATCTGAGCGTTAAGCGTTCGAAATATTAACCCGCTTTAAAAAAACAGATGTGAGGGCAGGAATAGTGTGGTATTCCTGAGTGTCTATATGCCAATACCACTTTTCTCGCGAGTTGTAGCCGGTTTCGGGGTTGGCCTGAATGGCCTTGGTGTAACAAGCGAGTCTCTTAAACGTAAACAAGTTAGGGCCGCATGAACTGTTTCTAGCAGCAATGCATACTATTTAGTGAAACATACACGTAAGTACTCACGCACTGCCCGCTGTGTAGCGACCCAACTGCATAACTTCGCTGATCTCGCAGCTGATCTCTCTCGTCCCCTTGGACGCCACTCCATCAGCGAAAATTTCTGGAAGGATTTACGTGAATGGAATGTATATTGCGAGAGCAGTGTAGTATATACTATATAGCTATAGCGCACTGCACCAATCACTATGGGGATGGTTTTTATAGTTTGGGGTAACCATAAAAGAATAGTGAACTCGAAATTTTTATTGACAATTAAAAAAGTGGAATTTCTTGAGTTTTTTTGTTGCAAAATTAAAATTAAGAAGAGAATGACGGGGGTAGGCAACCTCAATCTTGAGGGAAGATGATCCTTATGATACTAGAATACCATAAGAAAACAGTGATCTCGAAACTGTTATTTGCAGTTGAAAAGCAGGAATTTCTATAAAGTTCTTTTGTTTTTCAAAGGTTTTATGAAACCAGAGTAGAAAATTCTTTGTAACCCATTAAATAAATTAAATGATTTGTGGTTCTTCATTTTGGTTTACCTGCTCACCTCTATTGGCACAGATGAGCATTTGTGCGTCATTGTTTTGTGAGTCCGAAAAATAACGTTCTTGTATATCAAGTATATACTCGTCTGGAGCAAAAATGAGAGCAGATTTCACCAGATGATGTCCCTTATGATTATAGAATGATTGTCGCAGTACGCAGACGTTACACATTTTCCGCGTGTAAGCAAAAGTGCCATCTATGATAGAAATCGCTTTGGGAATTTCTGGGTATGGATTATAGAGTTCATCGACAAATGTTGTCACATATCTTTCTACATACTCCTCTCTGGTTATCGCTGTTAATCTAATATTGCTAGGCACGAATAGCTGCATTATAGAATCTCTTACTGTTTTAATGGTTATAAAAGTAGCTTGCCGAATGAAATAGTGAAAAATTGATATGAAAAATTCATCAGCAAGTCCTTGGCGCATCATGCAAGAAAAGTCATAAGATCCTTTTTCCACACGTATCTTACACCATGTGCATGTAACCGAGGAATTCATTCGTAGAATGTATTCAATTCTCGAAACTGTTCCGTTGTTATAGCAAACATATCTGCAAATTTTTTATAACTAAAATTTTACTTATCAGCGAAAAATTGATGAGAATTGGCTTCGATACGAAGTTTCTGCAAAACCAAAAGGGTCTGCAGTCCGGGTATCCTATATGGTCTATTAGTTAATGGTAATCCAGTAAGCAAAGGCTTTAAGATGAATCCACGTTAATCTAAATGAGTTAAACAGACTTTAGTCTTCTCCAGGATGAAGATATCCATAGCAATATAGACATGGAATTTACACTCCACTGAAAGCCTAGGTACGAGTACATTAGCATTTCCGTCAGTATTACAGAACATATACATTTGCCTACCTGTTTGAGTAGGAACATTAAGTCTTAAGCATCCGGGATCACGTTGAAGCTCCTCTATTTCGTTAACTAATTGATAGACTTTAATTCAGACATAACCTACTATTGCCGGCAACTTCAAGTTGAGGCTGCGAAGTTGAAGGCGTCTGAAAATTGCAATGTTTACCTATCTGGATTAATATTTCCATCGATTCGAACCATCTGTCTTGGTTGATAGGCTCTTCCGCACACATAATAGTCAATTCGAACTCTGAAAGCCATTTTTAGAGCTTTTAACTTTCAAGAGGTCTTTAAAACTTTATAATTTAACTCTTTATAATTCACTCTACTGACACTCTTTTTATTAACTATTTGCCAACATCATTTTCTATCCTGGCATACTTCTCTAGTTTCTTTTACGTCTATGCATTTTTTCAAGCAGGCTCTCGTGTTTCTGTGCCTTCTTATGTCTCTTCTAACTAGGGTCTCATTCATACATTCTAACAATTCTTTCCACGGTCTGCCTCTGGGCATGCTGCCACTTACTTTACCTTGATACACTTATTTCGTTAGTCGTTCATTTGGCATTCTGTCAATATGCTTGAACCATCTTAACCAATTTCTTTCCCATCTGTAATAGTTGTTCAACGTTATAGAAGTGACGTTTTTATAAATTAAAGTCTTGAGAACTTAGCATTTGGATGTTTTAGGAAACACGCGATTATATATCTTTAAAATGACTGCGCTTTGTTTCGACCTAAATCCGGCACCTTATCTGCGCTCAAGGAAGCTTGTTTTTAATTTAACACTACTTCTCGAGCGTTTAGCGTTCGGTCAGTTAGACCAGCACGCGATGCACATTACTGTAATATTAACCTCATTTAATATTGGTCTCACGGGGCCACCGTTTCCAAAGTTATAGCAGTGACGTTTTATTAAATTAAATTCTGGATCGCTTAGCGTTTGGCAGTTTTGGGATGCGCGTAACATACATCATTATTAAACTAGAATTGGGTACCTACCTCGCTCTGCCGTCGTCTCTCCCCTTCCAGTATATATAAGAATTCAATGTTTTCAGAAAGTAGAGCGTTTGACGGCATATAGGGCAGAAACTGTCCATTTTTCTTAATTTTTTCCGGTATCTTTCATAAGGGCTATATAATCTACATATTTACCAAGTTTCAGCAAAACCCACCGGAAGCCATTTTCGTTTACATTTGGTGCGGGGTCCTTTATAATTTCTTTGTAAAAACACGGTATTTGGATACATCGGATAATAACGATTTCTGCACGCTTAAATTTTAAGGTTTTCAATGAACCTTTATATGGACGATGCTTAGGCTAGAATCTAAAACAGGAGGCCATCACACGTTTCAGTTAAGTAAAGGAAGAATTTTTTCGAAAATGGTAGTTTGAACGATAGTCTCTAGAAACATTCTTTTTATTAGTTTAAGTAAGTAAATCAGTCCGAGTATTCAATTCGGATTTTCGCAAAAAATGTTCATTCTGCCTTAACCAATAAGAATCTTTAAACCATAGTTTGTTTTTTAGAAACTCATCAGGTAATTGAACTGTTGATAATTCTACTGTGGAATTGTCTTTTGAGCGAAAGTGACGCCACTGGCGATATTTGTTCTTTCTTGTATTTCAGAAACTTTAATCGACAACAAAGTTATTGATGTATTAGGACTTGTTCGCAACCACTGTAACACAATTTCGGAATCTGTTCAAAAAGTAAATGCGCCGATTTTAGCACCAAGAGAATTTTGTACCTTTTCAAATAAGATAATCAATAATAAAGCTTCACATAATTCCAATGGACGTATAGTTAGCTTTTTTAATGGTGCAGCATGAGATTCAGAACTTACAGGAGAACAGTGTACCCGTCCATTATCGTTCTCAGCATGAACGTATAAAAAGGTTCCATATGCTTTCTCTCTCGCATTACAGAAACCATGTAGTTGAATTCTCTTCAAATTATGAATTATGACATTTCTTGAAAATAAAATATTATTTATCGATTCTAATGAGTTACAAAAATTAATCCAATTATAATGAATAAATTCAGCTAATAACTCGTCCCAGTTCACATTAGATTTCCAAAGTTCTTGCATTATTTGTTTCACATATAAAATTATCGGACCAAAAAAATCTAAAGGATCGAATAATTTTGCAATTTCTAATAAAGTGACTCTTTTGATGATACCCTAATGAACTTTCAAAGTTTTAATTAAATAAACGAAGGCGTCAACTCGAACCTTTCCATATAAGCTGAAAGTTTGGTTACATAATCTTTGTTTATTTAAAAAGCGGTATCTAGACTTTTATCGCGTATACCTTCAAATATGTTGCACTAATTCGAAGCCAATTGTTGCATATTTAGTTAAGCCCAACTTGAGAGTTTAATCATTTGATCATAAATCTCTCGCTCCTCTGGACATGTAAAAGCTCAGCTTGCTGAATATCAGCAGTTTATTTAAGTATACACGAGAGCAACTTTTAACTTTTTATTTGAATTTTTATTTGAATTTCGGATCTTTTTCAAATTTGTATTGTAGTTCTTTTAATCTTTTAACGAAATCTGTTTTGAGTCACCCAATGTTTTCGTTGGTGCTCTAAACAGTAAAACTGCCATATACCGATCGAAATTATCTCGTGTGACGAGTTTTTTAAAGTGAGCCTCGCAATGGAATTTTTAGTTTTTTTACGAAGTTCGTTGTTACAAAATTCGTGTTTAAACAAGTATCAAGTAATAGTCTTGCTTTTTTCGATTTCTTGTTTGATTATATACTTTAACTGTCGAACTCCTCATTATTTAACGCGTTGGTGAAGAAACTAAAAAATTTAAAGCGATTTCCGAGACTGGCTTTAATTTTCATGGTTCATTGGATTTGTTCGAATCTTGTGACTTAGAAAAGTGTAGTAAAGTATTTTGACGTTTCCCACACTTTTTAGAATTTCCGAGTTTGCAATCCTTCGCTTTATGGTTACGTAGACGACTGGAACATAAACTCACATCTTTTTTATGACATTAATACACCCCGCAACAGTTAATTTCAAGAATTTACTACATTTATTAGGTCCACAAAATTAATTCGGTAACTTTACGTCAATGTCATGTAACTCTTGGTCTTACTGAAATTGTTTCCCGCTCTAAGGTGCATTTGAAGGGCAAACCTTAAGCTTTAAAGCATAATATCATAGGTGGCGATCTTGCAGACCTTACTTAAAAAATCTTTCATTAATAACATGGTAGTTTTTCTAAATTACTTATGTCTTTGCGGCCATTAATAATTGTGTTGAAAGTGTCTCTGAGAAGCAACCCCTCTACTATCTTATCATTAAACGTCGGTCGTCCTGCTGGTGGTAGTTTTACTATTTTTCTATTGTTGGGTGCACCCGATCTATTTGCGATACCCGGATTTGAAATCGTGTCTTTATTATCTGTTTGTAAGCTAATATTAAATTGCGATAAGAGAGGTGTAACGTATTTTTGAGCTTGCGCAAAGTTTTGGAAGAAAAGATCTTGAATAGATTTTTTATTGGGGTCATCATCTTTTTCCGTATCAATCAATTGAATTTCCTCATATAAATCATTGAGCTTTGAAAAATGAGTATAAGCTAAATTGCATCAAAATTGCAATTCAGCGACTTGAGCAGGATTATTCGAGTCAATATTGGCAAGAAATTCCATAAATCTCGTTACATGCTCTCTGATTGCTGCGCTATTTTGTAAATTTATACATAATAGATCAAAGTCTCCATTGTCGAAATAGAGTGTAGGTCGAATTATTTGCCAATACAACGTAAATGTTTGAAACAACGTATACCAAATGAATATAGATAATGAATGAATAAGTTTGCTTAGATGATTTTGAGGTGTTTTAGAAACGCATTGCCCAGCTGTATTTGAAACACTATTTTTTGTGATTGTTTGATGAAAGGTCGACCTTACTGTTCTACTTGTATAGCTCTGTAAAGGAGAGTCCAATGATGACCAATACCAATGCTGGTATTGGCTTGAATGTGTAATGGCACTTGCGACGAAATAGTAACTCTTCTATAGTTCCATAGAAACGACTCACTATTAATTACACTTATTTTTGTACGAGCTGTGATCAAACACTGTAGTTTTATTTTTTTCATGAGAATGGATCAGTTAAGGTTTGAGTTAGTATTATTGTCGTAAATACACTGATTCACTGATAATAATTATTATTTTAATTACTCCGCTTAAAAATTAATTTGATTTGGACAAAATTATAAAAATTTTATTTTATTCGCAGGGTAAGAAATTTGAATACATATTTCTTTCAAAGTTCTCATTATGCTGAATTTTTTTATCTGTTCTTTAGACAATTTTTTTTCATTTTATTTTTTTCAGAGTTTCATTTCATTAGCAGTTTTCATCTTTTAACATTTTTCTTACTTCTGCAGTCTCATTTCTCCCTCAAGTTTTTAATAATTTTAAATTGCGACGGATCAAGAAGAATAAACAGTTTCTGAATGACCCATCCCGCATCTTCAGCGTTCCCCCTATTTTCCTCAAAAATCCACTCAAGCCCAAAGAGGTAGACACTTTTTGAAAGAGGTATATATATATATATGTTGTTTACAGGGTGGCCATTGGACCGGGAAAAGACCGGGAATTTTCTGAGACCGGGAGGAAACCCCGGGAATTTATTTCTTGACCGAGAATTTTACATATTTTCAGAATTAAAATCTAAGTTGGATTTCGACAGTTTTTAAAATAATTAGTTGAATGGATACCTTTTTCGATTATATCAGTTAGTTTACACTAAGTTATTAAAAAATCTTTTACTCTGAAAATTCTTTATTTTAGATTTTTATTTTTAAGCGTATATTTTTAATTTAAAGAATTTCAAAGTGCACTCTTGAAGACTTGAACAATTAAAAATTGAAAGCGTTTGACGTTGAATTTTTTTACAAAAAACAGTATTATTTTATCAACTGTAAATATAAATAAATGAAGAAATAAGTTTCAAAGCCGATCTGTACTTTAAGTAATAAAAATTTTACAATAATTTATTTGATTAAAAGATTCTAAATTCGTTAAAATTTTAAGAATTTCCAGATTGTTACTGTTTTAATTTGAAAGTCTTAGGCATTAAAATATGTAAAGGTGCGATTGTAACTTTATAAACTATTTTCAACTTAAAAGTAATAATAATATATTCGTAATTAAAGGGTTTTATTTAATTAAAAATATTCTTTAAGTCAGAATTATTCGCTTTTTAACGCCTTTAATTTGAAATTTTTTAATTAAGAAAAAGAATAATTATTTAATATTTAGCAATATTTGACTGTTAATTTTATACGATTAAATTGTAGCTAAATATGTAAAAGTAAACCACTTCAATTTTAATTGTTTGACATAGAAAGCTTTGCATTTTTTAATTTTCAAAATCTTTTAAACCTTTAACGTTACAATTTTGATTGTTCTATTTAAAAAATGTTAAAATAGTAAGCGAAATTGTTGAATTTATAAGTAGAAATAATAATTGAACACGTATTATTTGTAGAAAAAATTTGAGTTATTTGAAGAGATATATAGAAGTTTTGAAAAGATTCCAAATTAATTTAAAACTTGGAATGATGTCAGCTCATTTAAACGAAGTGTGTGAAAATTTTGATCAGAACTTCTAAACCTATTTTAAAATGAATAGAATTTTTCTAACAATTTTTAGAAAATCTTCAAATGTTTTTTAAAATTCTTAAGACCATTTTGGAAATATTTCAAATTTTTTAAAAATATTCTGTTAAAATAATTTTTTGAAATGAAAAATCATTTTCAATTTTCCTATTAACATTAAGACAATTTTTTTATTCTTTAGGAGCCTGCCAATTCTTAAAAAGCACCTACATTTTTTTGTGTTCAAATCTGCAAAAATCTACATTGTGTTTTAGTTAAGGTTATGGAAATTTGTCCAGCAATTTCGGTATTTAAATAGTCGAATTTTGTTGGTACACACACTTTGTAAAAATTATTTTATATTATTTCAAGATATAAATTATTTTCGAATATTTGTAAAAGTTCTAAATATCTCTTCAAATGACTCTAATTTTGTTGTAAAAATAATAAGTTCTTAATTGTTATTTATAAATCCAAATTTAAAGGACATGTTTTTTTAATTCGTAGGATTTTCTAGAAATTATAGGACAAATTAAATTAATTAAAAAGTTATTTAGAAGTTCTGAAAAAATTCCAAAAATATTGTTTAATTTGTAAAGATTTAAAACAACTCCTAGATTTCTTAAGGTTTTGAAATAAAATCTTCAAGCTTTTCAATGATGCTTAAACTATTTAAAATAGAACTAATTTAACTTCTACTTGAGGAACTTTTAAGTTGAAAACAAAAATTTTAATTTTGAATGTTTCTAGCCTAAAATAACTTAATAATATAATTTTGAAAATTTTCAAAGTTCATTGATTGATTCTTTAATTTAGAGTATTAAAAATTTTAACATCGATTTCTATTTCTGAAACTTAATCTAAATTTTTGAATTCTATAATTCATCAATGTTAAAATTCTGTGTTTTGCAATTTCAAAAGTTTAAAATTCAACAATTCCATTTTAAATGCTTTAATTTGCTTTTTCATTTTGTATTACTTTAAATGGACAAATGTTTATAATAGAGTTCGATTTCTTAAATTTTATAAACCGAAAAAAATTTTTTGCGAACCGGGAAATGACTGGGAATTTTTATCTTCATTTAAAACGGTTACCCTGCGCTTCTCAAAGGCAATAAGACAAAACGTATCTTACCGATTTGGCGAAACAAAGTTTTGGACAATGTTATAAGTATTTGATTTAAAACAATTGAAATGTGTATTATCATAAAATGGTCAACATTTTTTATAATAAATATATTTTTAAAACTAATATAGATACTTGTGTTTTCTCTCTGATTCGGATGGAATTTCTTGTGCTATGTCAAACCCTGTGTCCGAGCCTGTGACAGAGAATTTTTTGTCATAAAAACAAAAATATACATTCTTTTCCGAAACGACGCAAGTTACGAAAAATGTCTATGAAACAAAAGCATTCAGAAAAAGTGATGAAAAAATGTTTCTCGACACTTATTTTTCTATTTCACTTCATTTGACACATTGTTGAAAAAATGTTTATGAATGTCTTTGAAACGTATTTTTTCTCCACAATACTATATTATCGTGTCATAAAAAACAAAGAACATCATTTAACAATTTGAGTAATCTTTATATCAAACTTTTTCTGATAAAATGTCTTTTTGAGAGAAACTACCCTTTAAAGGATTGAATACATGTTTTCGCAAAAATTTCAAAAACAACGTGATATAGCAAAAAGTATCAAGAGACATTTTTCTACAATTTTTGTAGACAAACAATTCTGTTTCTTCGAATTTATTCATATCTCGTGTCTTTTTGGAAAAAACGTGCATTTCTGGTGTTGTTCAACGGGCTTATAAGTGGGCCTGAAAATTCTATTAGAGTCAGTAATAAAAGCATAAATATCGATATAAGATACAGAAATATCCAATTTTTAACAAAATCGTTGAGCATTTAAAAAAAATGTGTTAAATTTGTCGACATTTTTTCCCGGCAAATCGTTAAAATACGTAGCATCTTCTTTTCTTTCACAAATAACAAATTTTAATGGCAAGTCATTCAGTGACTTCAGCATGGACTGCTTGCCGGATTGGAAATGAATCCGGTAAGGTATAATTGAATTTGGAGGTTAGAGCTTGAGCCTGATATCCTTAATTTGCAGAATACACCTATATAATGCGCTTATCGTTGAAGGTATTGTCTTACCAAAACCTAGAATGTAAGATTCATTAAGAAAAAGTAGTTATTTTGATATTTTTATCATATTCAACATGTTTTATACATCATAATGTTTTATCGAGTTTTTTAGTTTGCTTAGATTTACTTAGATAGTTTCGCATGAGTTTACATGTTGTAAACAGATTGTTCTATCGTCGTTTTCAATTTTCCATGTAAAGTAAGATTTATGAAGTCAGTGTACTTCATTAGACATCTTTCTTCATAGATAACATGTTTTATTCATCAGATTGCTCTATTGAAGTTTTCAGTTAGCGTAGAACGTAAAATTCATGAAGTCTATATGCCTGTTGGGTAGCTATCACAGCGCCACCAATTTGGAACTGTCGGGAAGAAATTTAAATTTGAATTCAACTTTAACAAGAAATCTTATAGTAAATAACTAATTTTAGACCTCAGTATAATATTTCTTATTAAAATGAATTGATATTTACTGCTCTCCTCCATTACCATTGCTCTAATGACTTTGAGATACCCAATAATTCGCCCTAATAATTCTCTTGAAATTTCTCTCCGTGTGTCAACATCATTATTCTTATCAAAATTTTCAGTATTTAAGCTTAAGGTTTTCCAGAGAGGAGAAAATTTGGCGACGTCTTTACGACAACATTACGACATCTTTACGATAACTTTATGATATTCTATGTCCATGTCGTAAAGACATCGTGACGATACAGGCATATAATGCTGTAAAATTGTCGTAAAGAAGTCGCTAAATTTTGGGCCGGCTGGGTTATCAAATCGAAATACATTAGGATGTCAAGTGTCACTTGTAGTACGTGATAAGAAATGTTTGTGAGATCTCATCTGAAGAAATTAAATTTTAAGATAATCAAAATTCAAAAATTTTAATTAGATTAAAATCCAAATTAAAAATCCTATTTTTCGTCCTATAATAAAATTGATGCAGACTCCTGTTAAAAAAAAAAGAATCCAATGAACAAATTTGGACCACAACGAACAAAAAAAAACAAAAAATCCTATTGTAATACGAGGGTGGATTGATAAGTTTCCGGCCTGACCAAGAAAAACAACGTTTTTAAGAATTTTTTTTTTTATTTCTCAACATAATCTCCTCCAAGGCTG
>NC_046662.1:148058066-148083882 GCF_010883055.1 Belonocnema kinseyi
GCTGAAACTATAGCTACAAGCTATCTAAGGATGGTAGTATAGAACGCCACCTCAAGGTAGGCCTAGTGGCGCCATCTCTTGGTCAGGCCGGAAACTTATCAACCCACCCTCGTAGGTAATTATGATCAAATTACAATAAAATAACATTCAAAATAAAAATAAAAAAATAAATAAAATTGCATAACCAACGCTTCGGCAGAAATTGACAGCAACCACGAACTGGTGCTCTCTCTCTTTGATAACTCAGAATCGAATGAGGGTCAGTAGGTCAATCAGTTGTAAACACAATATAAATATCTGTCACAATTACATCAGAAATAGAGAAAGTAAAAGAAAAACAGAATTCATGAAACAGTCTAGTTAAATGTAATTAATCATATTAGCATAAATTTTGTTCAACTCATCCAAATCGGTTTTTAAATTAATAGATAACTTTTTTTTGTTTTTTAATATAAAGCATTTCCATGAATTCTCTCTTTCTCTCATTACTTTCACCATGCAAAATTTGAAAATTATTCCAGTCAAACTCATGGTCAACATCAACAAATTCCTTTGTATGTCTGGCAAGAGCACTCTTATAACAGCGTCCCAAACGAACATCATTTGTGTATTCCTCTATCCTAATTTATGAGGTCTGCCAGTCTGCCCCACGTAACTCATCTCACAGATCCTGCAAGTGATCGTATGTATAAATAAAAAAGAGGCAGTTTTAAGATGCTTGGCAATTGGAGAAAGAAAGGACTTCTGGGAAAGTATATAAGATGGATTGGTATGAACACTCAAGGCACCGTTCTTGCAAGATGGTATGGTTTGAGAAAAATTCACAAAAATGGCTATCCCTTAAGAATAGTTATTTCAACTATTAATGCTCCCACAATATTTTTAGAACAGAATTTCAATTTGATTCTCAAGGACTCTTCACAACTTCTAAGTATAATGTAAAAATAGCTGGGAATTTCAAAAAAGTATTATTCAAAAAACGGTTCCGGCTGACCATGTAATAATATCTTTGGATGTTATTGGAATGTTTCCGAGTATACCCCTTCAATTAATTGAAAAGGCAATTTTAAATAGATGGGATAATATAAAAACTCGTACTCGATTATGTTAAAAATATTTTATCGAAGGGATATTTTTTATCATGGAATCAACTTATTTTAAATTTCATGGATCTTTTTATAGACAGAGATCTGGTACTTCCGTAGGTTCAGTCATTTCTCCGATTTTAGCAGAAATAGTGATGGGAGATTTGGAGGTTTTTGCTTTTGGGAAATTAAATTTTGTTTCGCCTTTTTTATTTTCGGTTTGTCGACCATACCTTATTATGTGTTCCTCTAGGAAAGTTGCAGATGGTCATTGATACTTTTAAGATAGTACATCCAAAACTTCAATTTACTTATGAAATAGAACAGGGCAATAGAATCAGTTTTTGCACATAAAAGTAATTAAGGGTTGGGATGATAATTTTATTACCAATTGGTATAGAAAAAGTAGATATTCAGGTGGAATTTTAAATTTCCTTTCTGCTCATCTCTTTCAAAACAAAATTGCAGTAATCAAAAACTTAGTTCACAGAGCTCTAGGCTAATTGAGAAACATATTGCAATTAGAGTTCAGTAAATCAAAAACAAAGATAGTAATAATTTGCTTGCGCGGGATTGTTGGTTATCGCGCTTCGCGCTGTTTATATATATCAAATACTGTAATTCAAACCCCTCATAAACTACAATCATAAAGTGACGCAGAACATTTTTTTTTAATTTGACATTAAAAAAGGTTCTCAAAGCACCTACGGCCTTGACGATCACACTCTCATTCCGATAATCGCGCTTTCCGCTTAACAGTTCGGTTATGCAGGCTCTTATTTTTTAAATTATGGGTTAATCGAAAAATTCGACAAGAATAGTTTTAAAATATATTTTGTATCAAGTGAAAATTTTAAATGAAATTTTTTGATATATGGAAAAAAATAATTTTTTCTATTTTTTGAAATTTTTCAAATTTTTGAAAAGTATGTAACTTTTCTAATTTTATTCAAAATTAAAATTTTTTATTTGGATAATTTGCAAGTCTTTCACCCATTTATAAGAAACTTTGACAAAAATTTATAAAATTAAAAAAAAAATTTGAAAATGATCTAATTTTTTAAATTATGGGCTAATAGAAAAATTCGGCTAGAATAGTTTTAAATTACATTTGGTATCAAGTGAAAATTTTGAATAAAATTTTTGGATCTATGAAAAAAATAATTTTGTCTATTTTTTGAAAATTTTCAAATTTTTGAAAAGTATATAATTTTTCTAATTTTCATAAAAATAAAAAATGTTATCTGTATAATTTGCAATTCCTTTACCCATCTATAAGAAAGTTTCACAACAATTTATAAAATTTGAAAACAAAATTTGAAAATTTTAAAATGCTCTAATTTTTAAAATTTTGGTTGGGAATGTCTGATTAATGAACTTATCCTTCATTTTGGGGACCTTTAGAAGTGTATCAAATGCAGAATCGATTGGACAAATCCTTCAAAAGTTAGCGTGGCAATAACATTCAGGTAACCATACAAACAAACATACATACAGAGATACAGACAGACATACACTGACAAAATTGTATGATTTTCGGATTCTGTGCGTGCCGAAACGCAAAGATCTGTTTAAACCAGAGATCGAAAATTTGGACGATTAAATTACACTCTCATTAATGAAAATGTAAAAAATTTAAATTCATACTATTTTCCATGTATCATTTAAAATGGATTCTGTGATAAATTTTTGCAAAGACCCTTTGGATAATTTTTAAAAGGACGGTGTTGTCTATAAGATCACTTGCAGGATCCGTAGGATGAATAACGTGGGACAGACTGACAGACTTCTTAATACTAGGATAGAGGAACACAAAAGTGATGTTCGTTTGGGACGCGGTTATAAGAGTCTTCTTGCCAGGCATACAAAGGAATTTGTCGATGTTGACTATGAGTTTGACTGGGATGATGTTCAAATTTCGAATCGTGAAATTAATGAGAGAATGAGAGAATTCATGGAAATGCTTTATCTTAAAAAACAAAAAAAAGTTATTCAAAAACCGATTTGGATAAGTTGAACAAAAGTTATGCTAATACGATTAATTATATTTAACGAGAATGTTTCACGAATCCTATTTTTCTTTTGCTTTCTCTATTTCTGATGTGATTGTGACAGATATTTATATTGTGTTTACAATGGATTGGCCTACTGACCCTCGTTTGATTCTTAGGTAGCAAAGAGAGAGCACCTGTTCGTGGATGCTCTCAATTTCTACCATTTAAATTTGTTTGCCTTGGTAAGGGTACTTACTGTACGAGTAAGGAAACGTTGGTCATGCAATTTTATTTATTTTTTTATTTTTATTTTGAATGTTCTTTTATTGTAATTTGATGATAATGAAAATAAAAAAGAGGAAAGAAGGAAAAAGAGAAGGAAGGGGATGTGGTTGGCTGCTTTCTCATTTTTCTTACCTCTTTTTTATTACTGTCCGAAATTTTTTTATTGTTTTTTCAGATTATGCTAGGATTTTTTGTTTTTGTTTATTCGCTGTAGTCTAAATTTGGTCGTTGGATTCTTGTTTTTTTCTAAACAGGAGTTAGCATCAATTCTAAGATAATGTTAGTTATTAATACGCATCAAAGTGCAATTAACATGTAAGACACATGAGACTTTCATCGAACAGTAAGGATACGCTACAGAGCCCTTATAGTATCCCTTCCGTATCATGCAACAAAAACTAAAAAAAAACAGCAAGATAGACATTTAACTTGTTGCAGTTCGGATTCTATGTTAAATTTTCCATTTGAATCTTACGGAGTAATTGCAATCGTTTTTTTTGCAGCATTAAAAAAGAAAAAAAATATAATACCTGCATTAATGTAAACTGAAGGCGACTTCAAGCGCATTATCTTTTCGTAGCAGAATACTACTTTAGCGACTATGAGTGCGCTTGAAGTCGAATTCACGAGAAGTTATTAAATTTTTTAAAATTATTAAAGCTGTAAAAAAGCTATTGCAAATACTCCGTGACACTCTAATGGCAAATTTAACGTAGAATTCGAACTGCAACAGGTTAAATGCATATCTTGCTATTTTCTTTTTGAGTTTTTTTTTGCATGATACGGAAGAGATACTAACCTTTTAATGATAAGTCTTCAGAATTGATGACATTTCTATTAACAACTTTATTCTTCTACAAAATTCTATTGATAATATAATAATAAAAACTATTTTTCAAAAAATTGTCTTCATTGATTACTTACTTAAACAATTCCACCCTGATCACTGAGAAGAAGTTCAATAATATAGTTGTAGGGCTTTTAGATTTTCCAAAAGTAAATTTCAATAACATGTCCAGAAAAGATCCATTTTTTGAAAAAATACTAATTTGGCATAAGCTTTAATTATTGTGCTAGTCTCGCTTAACCAAGCACAAGTGTCAGATTTTCGAAATTTGCATTTTGAAAATTGTGGGTCAAAACATTATTCCAAGTCCAGGAATATTGCTTTTTTGTTTGAAAATATTAATTTGAGTGCAATTGCTCATTAGATATAACTATTACGCTAGCCCTGCACTAATGCATAACCCACCACAAATTTCCAATTTTTGAAATTCTGAAATTGAAACTTTTTAAAAAATTTTTATTTTTCAGTCAGATTTGGAAAATTCTTCCAAGATTTTGACTTAATACAAATCAACCTCAATTCAATACAATTTATACTTTTTCGAAAAAACAAATTCGCGAGACTGACATAAGAAAAATAGTATATTTTTTTTTATTTTTGGGCTGAAATTTGTATTTGTTCAACAAATATTTTCCGGCGCAATAGAGCATAAATGGATATTTCAATAAAATTATTTCTCAATTTCGAAGAAGTTTATTATGTTAAAATTCAATTTTTTAACAAAATGTATAACATATATTTCTTCAAAGGAAAAAATTAGTGAATATTCTTTGTAATTTAATTCTGCTTCCCAGGAAAAAGAACCGATAGAAAACGAATCGGTTTGAATTGCGTGTCTGTCATTTGCAGATTAAAAGAATAAAAATATAATCGGTTGGCTACATTTTTAATCGGTCACCTGTGCGCGGTGATTTAAATCTGTCATTCCACATTCGTCAAAATACTGAGTGAATAGAGTTGAATAAGACTAAAAAAACTGAAATAATTCCTATGAGCATTATACGATTCATTGAAAAAAATACGATGCGCTCATAGCAATTTTCAATAAGGGTGAATCTGCCAATTTTAGGTCACCTCAGGCTGTGTTCAACTGAGTGGACTATGCAGATTAAAATTTTAAAGAATTAATTGTATCGAATGTGATGTATGAGGTAATAAATTTGAATAGCAGAATGCTGATTAATGAAAAATTACAGAAACTCAAATTAAATAATATTGTAATATATTATGATTGATGCGACAATTTCTTTATAAATTCAATGATTATTTAGTTATAATTCTCTTGTTGCAGTATTTTCCTTAGATTATCCTGTACATGAATTATAATATTTACACTGAATTACGCGCCTAAGACATTCAAGTTATTCAGTGCACATGCTAATGGCTTCAGGGAGTCCACGTGTTAGAAACAAACTCCGTAATTCGCTTATATCCATTTGCATCACAAACATCCAAATGTCTACAATTTCAATACCCGCATTTCTGGTAAAGGTAATTTCGATAAGATAAAACGTGAGTGTTAGTTTTTGTAAATTTAAGATTCGTATATGGTGAATGTGCAATTAATAAATAAATTTTTAACATTCTGATGTGGTGTGATGCAGATATTTAGAAAAAAAAAAACGTTCAACAAAATCAATTAAAACGCCTGAAAATAAATAGTCTATAAATAAAAATAGACTATTTGCATGCCAGGATTTTCTTAAAATTTGCCAATTGAACTACTTTTTAATAACTAATTTAAACTATTTAAATTAAATTTATTTTATTTTAATTAATAATTTCCTATCGGAATTATCGTTCCTCTATCGGTTAATGCTGATTCATAATCGCTACTGAATGGGTCCAAGAAAAAAAATTACTTGGCCGATTAAAAAAGTTGATTTCTCATTCAAAACTCACTCTAACCTATGGGCGGCTATCCGGAATTGCAGTGACAGATACGCAATTCAGAAGACCTCAAACCCCATTCAAATGCAAATGAATTGATTCTTGTGTTGAGGGTTACTTTCAGAAAATTGTACTGGATTCCAGAGATTTCCGTTAAACTAAAGAGAATTCATCTGTACGTGAGAGAATTCTGCTGATTTCAAGAACATTCTGTTGAATTAAAGATCATTTCGAAGATTCTTATTATCTTAATCATATTCATTCACATCAATTATCTTCTTGTCTTTCACTGTATTTCTTCTTCGACGTTTTGCTGAGGATTTCTCCTTGCTTCTATAAGCAATGAAGTAATTATGTCACGTTTATTTGCCTCTGGAACAACATATCTTTCATCTATTTCGTCAATCACGCCATTGCCAACGTCTTCGTTAGCGTTTTGTAATAAATCGTTCAACTCATCCTCTGAATCGAGGCATATATTGTGATGTACACAATAAGCCAGGATAATAAGAGGGGCATATTGAACGTGTTGAATAAACAAATATTTGATTGGAGAAGAAGTTTCGATTGGAAAATACAAATGAGTCAAAAACTGACAATTTCAGTTGTAACGTTTCGTTGGCATGGGTTGGCCAACCTCATCAGACAGTGTTGTTGAGTCTATATCCGATTAAAGACTCGTATTCATTGAATAATTCATAAATTCGCCTTCCATAACTTAATTGGAGAAGAAGTTTCAATTGGAGAAGGCAAATGAGTCAAAAACTCACAATTTTAGTTGCGACGTTTCGTTGACATGTGTTCGCCAACCTCATCAGGCAGTGGTGTTGAGTTTATATCCGATCCAAGACTCGTATTCATTGAATAATTCATAAATTCGCCTTCCATAACTTAATTGGAGAAGAAGTTTCAATTGGAGAAGGCAAATGAGTCAAAAACTCACAATTTTAGTTGCGACGTTTCGTTGACATGTGTTCGCCAACCTCATCAGGCAGTGGTGTTGAGTTTATATCCGATTCAAGACTCGTATTCATTGAATAATTCATAAATTCGCCTTCCATAACTTAATTGGAGAAGAAGTTTCAATTGGAGAAGGCAAATTAGTCAAAAACAAGTTTAGTTGCAACGTTTCGTTGACATGTGTTCGCCAACCTCATCAGGCAGTGGTGTTGAGTTTATATCTGATCCAAAACTCGTATTCATTGAATAATTCATAAATTCGCCTTCCATAACTTAATTGGAGAAGAAGTTTCGATTGGAAAATGCGAATGAGTCAAAAACTCACAATTTTAGTTGCGACGTTTCGTTAGCATGGGTTCGCCGACCTTATCAGGCAGTGGTGTTGAGTCTATATCCGATCCAAGACTCGAATTCATTAAATAATTCATAAATTCGCCTTCCATAACTTAATTGGAGAAAAAGTTCCAATTGGAGAAGGCAAATGAGTCAAAAACTCACAATTTTAGTTGCGACGTTTTGTTGGCATGGGTTCGCCAACTTATGTCAACCCATGTCAGGTGAACCTTGTCGCTATATGGAGGCAACAAATTGTACTGGACAGGGTAAGCAGAATCTTCAAGAATATCTGTGTCTGGTGAACAGCATATTTATGGATCATTCGCCATCGCTTGCTGAATATCACTCATTCGCCATACTCTAGCATCGTAAACACTCCCACAAACTCAGGCGAATACATTAACAAATTTTCTATTTATATCACAAACCCATGTAGTATGACAGAATACTACTGAACTGTAGGAGTTATATCAAATGCGCACATATGCGCTATACATGAAAAATTTCGCGCCACATTGATAACTGAGTTATCACCAAATCAAAATGGGGGGAGGGCTGGCGTGGTTTTTCTAAGCTAATAACATTTTTGCAAATTCATCATACTATCTTTCATAACTTCAAATGCGCTCAAATGCGCCAAGACTAAAAAATTTTGCGCTAGCTAATTAATTAAGATATATTTTGGAGGGGGGTGGAGGGGCAGTGTAATGCAGGTGTTAAATCCTCAACAGTGATGTGCAATATAAAGTTGAGGAGATGGATTCTTTCGTCTTTGAATGCGCTCATATGCGCCATATATTTTTTTTTAATTTCAAATTTGCCCAAGATATGGAAGTAACAAAATTCTATAGGGATTCAAATGCACTCATATGCGCCATAAAGAAAAAATCTTGCGTTACATTGATAATCGAGTTATAAGCGATCAAAATAGAGGGGGGGAGGGCCTGGCGTCATTTTTCTGAACTGAATAAATTTTTTCAAATTCATCATGCCTATCTTACATAACTTAAAATGCGCTCCAGTTCGTCATCACTAACAAATGTTGCGCTAGCCAATTAACGAAGATATCAACACTGGGGGGGGGGGGGGGGGGGGAGTTTAACGCAGATGTTAATCCTTTAACAGTCATGTGCAATATAAAGTTGCGGACATGGATTCACTCGTCCTTAAATATGCTCATATGCGCTACCAATCCTATACCCGATGATATCTACAAATAACTTAAATTGAAATATAAAAAATGTATGACGATCTCTTCGTATAGGATTTCAAATGCGCTCATATACGCCACTTTCAAAATTAAGAAAAAACCATAATCAACCCCCTCACTACCACTTGTAATGATACACTATTCGATGATATCTCAAAATAACTTAAATTTCAGTATAAAAATGTATAATTGTCTCTTCGTATACGATGTCAAATGCGCTCATATGCGCCACTTTCTATATTGACACAAAACCATAATCAACCCCCTTATTATCACTTGTTACAATCCGCTATTTGATATCTCTAAATAACTTAAATTGCAGTCAAAAAATGTATAATGATATCTTCGTGTAAGATTTCAAATGCGCTCATATGCGCCACTTTCGAATTTGACAAAAAACCATAATCGAACCCCTCACTACCACTTGTTACAATCCACTATTCGATAATATCTCCAAATAACTGAAATTGCAGCATAAAAATTTATAATTGTCTCTTCGCATATAATTTTAAATGCCCTTATATGCACCACTTACAAAGTTAGCAGAGAACCATAACCAACCCCCTCATCACAACTTGTTACGATCCACTATCCGATGATATCGCCAAATAACTCGAATTGCAATATAAAAATTTATAATGATCTCTTCCGATAGGAGTTCAAATGCGCTCATATGCGCTACTTTCGAGATTCACAATAAACCATAATCAACGCCCTCATCACCACTTGTTATGATCCACTATCCGATGATATCAAATAACCAAATAACCTTAATATCAATTGACTATTCATTATTTGTAACTATTCTTCTCTGTCTATTCCTGATCTGGCTAAATTAAATACTTATAAACATAAACATTAAACAAATGATCCTTCGAGCCGGATAGAAGATTGTGAAAAAACATGTTGTCATTCTTCACTGGATCGGTATTTCATTATTCTTCACCTGAAGGAAAAAATAACAAGTTTGTTAGCTGATATTTTGATGATTGTCAACATATTTAATTTTAGACTTCATCGATTTCTAACCTTCTCCAGTGGTAAGATGACAACTTTAATTTACCCATGATGAGCGAGGCTCGTTCTGGCGAACAAAATAATAATACAGACAGTAGTATTTCAGTGCTGATTTATTGACATTTTATTAATAATTATGCTCTCGCACACTCAAATTCTCGTGCCTTGTCAGAGCACTTTAAAACCAAAGTAAATCAGTTCTTTAGTTTGCAAACTAAGACTTTTCAATTTTAGCTGAAGTATCAGTTAAAATGGTTGCATTAGCCTCTGAGTTATCAGAGATTTCTCAAGCGATTCTTCGCACTAAAACCAATGTTAAGAAAATTGGAAAAGCCGATCTAACAGTTGCTACTGTCAAATCCCGAATAGAACTTCTTGACTATTCGCTATTGAAGATGATTATCTCAATTTGCGAGATTTTTTATATAATCAGTTGGTCTTGCTTACTGCTGAAACTAAAGCTAATGAAAGTTTGAATCAGTCTCAAATTATTCGTCATGATTCCATGCCTGTTAAACTTCCTTAAGTCACTTTGCCGGAGTTTTCAAGAGACTACAAGGATCGGGAGAATTTCCGTGATTTATTTAATGCTTTAATAATTTAAAACGATTCCTTGTTAAGTGTAATAAGATTACACTACTTGAAATTATCCTTAAAGGGCCAAGCTGAAAGTTTTTTAAGACATGTTTCGATAACTAATGCTAATTTTATCTCCACTTGGGAGTCACTAAAGACCAGATTTGATAACAAGAGAGCTTTAATCTCAAGTCATTTACAAGTCTTTATCAATCTTCCTAATGTGTCGAATAGTATTCCAGAAGACTTAAAAAAGTAGCGCGACAACGAAAATGAGTCATTGGTGGCTCTCAAAAATCTTAAACGCTTAACAGAACATTAAAGTGATTTACTTGTTTTTATAATGGTTAAAAAGTTTAATATTAGTACTCTCAAGGAATGGGAGATACATATTGAATCTAGTACTGATTATCCCACTTATCAGCAATTTGACTCATTTTCGGAGATTCGCATACATATTTTGGAGAATATTAAAGCTTCAAAACCTGGTGCGAGTTCTCACGAAAAGAGTAGGGCTTCAAAACAATCGGAAGTTAGGAGCCACAATGAAAATTCTAGCTTAAAGTGTCTCCTTTGTAAAGATAATCACTTTTTATTTAAATGCGACCAATTCAAGCTCGGTCTATGGACAGGCGTAGGGAAGTTGCTACAAATAATCATTGTTGTTATAATCGTCTCACGCCTGGACACCGACCTCATAATTGTATTAGTAAATTCAAATGTTACAAGTGCGGTACGAGACATAATTTCCTTTTGTACTCCGATGATTATAACTCAAATCCCATCTTACCTCCAACTAACTCTGCGTCGATTACTTCTCACTTAGCAGCTACAGGTTCTCTCGCGTCACAATTAAATGATCCCGGCAATTCCACCCTGGGGGGAGGGGGGGGGGGGGGGGGGGGGGTGAATCATATTTGGCTTAAAGAAGCAGACGATAAAGTTTCGTTTCATTTTCTAAATAATCATCCAGATTTATCGCGCTCAACCTTACTAGCTACGGCTGTTATTTCCTTCCAAATTGAAAATGGAAGAAGTTATAGATTTAGAGTTTGACTAGACCAATGATCTGAATGTTGTTTTATTACCGAGAGAGCAATGAAAATAGTAAGCCTACACTATAAAAAGGTTAAAGTAGTAGTATATGGGAGTTGGGGGAAGTTCCCTTCAAAAATACATTGACAAATGACGAAATGTTTTGTGATGAGCATTTCGCCACGAATTACCGACGAACCAAAGGCGGACGTTACATGATACCCTGACCTTTGAAAAGCGGTCCTCCCATAAAAATAGGTGTATCCCTGGAGAGCGCTAAGATCGTTTTGAATAAAGTACTTCGTCTTTTATCAGAGAAATCGGACTTATTGTTACAATACTTCAGCTTCTTATCAGAATATGAAAGCCTTGGACACATGGAACTTCTTAAAAAAAAAGGAATTGGATAGTTTTCCACAAACTAAGTATGTATTTGTCTCATCATTCTATCTTCAGAGAAAGTAGTTCAACTACTAAGTTGAGGGTTGCTTCTAACGCTTCCGGTTTAACTTCCAATGATTCTTCCTTGAATTCTCATCTTCACATTTTTCCTAAGATTCTGAATTATTTTTTTTCAGTTATTATGAATTGGAGATCATATTGCATTGTCTATATGGTTGACATTGAATAAATGTTTAGACAAATTCTAGTTAACCCTCGGAATTGCGTCTATCTAGGAATTGTCTGGATTTCTCCTGATAAAAGGTCCGTCACTTACAGACTTTTAACCGTTACTTACAGTACTGCAAGTGCTTCTTATTTGGCTAACAAAGTGGTTAAGCAGTTAGCTTATGATGAAGGAAATAGATTTCCTTTAGCCAAAACTATAGCAGAAAATAATATTTACATCGATGATGTTTTCTTTGGTTCAGATAGTCAGATTGAGGCTAAACAGGCGTGAACTCTAGTCACACTGTTGTTAGGAGCTGGCGGTTTCCATTAGCGAAAATGGGCCGCAAGTGAACCCGTACTATTGGAAGATTGTCCTTCGGGAGAATACGAACAAGCTATCGAATTTCCGTTATCGGAGGATGCTCAGCTGAAAGTTCTAGGTTTATTTTGTGATTCTGAGTCTGATTTATTCCTTTTTAAGATGAATTCTACTTTAGCAGAAAATCCAACAAAACTGATTGTTCTTTCATTAATAGCTATGTTGTCTGATCCTATGGGTTGGATAACTCCAGTAATAATAATGGTAAACATTTTACTGTAGGAACTTTGGCTGCGTACACTCGACTGGGACGACATAGTACCTGATGACCTTAAAATTGAATGTTTAAGTTATCACAGTTCTCTATCAAAATTAGAAGCACGTAAATTCCCCAGATGGACACGACAACTTAATGAAGATTTAAAGGAGGCTTATTTTTGCCTACTAATGGCTAAATTAAAGTAGCTCCTGTTAAACATGTATCAATTCCTCATTTGGAGTTCCGTAGAGCTGCGTTGCTAACTTAGTCACTTAAGTTTGTCATGAAAACTATGTCATTGGATAAAATACCTGTTTATTCTCACACTGATTCCGAAACAATTTTGGCTTGGTTAGGAAAACATCCTTCCAATTGGCCTGTGTTTGTCGCTAATAGAGATTCCCTAATTCATGAGCTGGTATCTCGCGCGAAATGACGATATATTTATACTAAAGATAATTCGGCCCACTGCGCTACTCGGGGACTCAAGCCCGAATAATTGATAAGGCATTTCTCATGGTGGTAAGGCCCACCTTGGTTAACTTTGCATTCCTCAAAATGGCCTGAATATCGCCACGCAGCCTCCTCGCAATCAAATTTAGTGCAGCGGCCACTAGAGAGTCAACAGGTTTTAAGTGTGATCGATAGTCCATATAACTTGATGCTTAAATTCTTCTCTTGGCCAAGATATCTTCGCGCAACGATCTATTGTAAAAGGTTTATTGATGCTGTGTGATCAAGCACTCAAAACTTCATAAGCCTAAACTTAAATTTTTAACCATTTCTCTTATTGCGATTGAAATCCAACAAGCTGTTATATTTTGGATTAAATTTGTCCTGGCAAATTCCTTTTCTAATGAGATAGAAGCTTTGAACGAAGAAGATAGGGCGGTTCCAAAAGACTCGCTATTAAAAAGTTTGAATCGATTTTTGAATTCCAACAATCCCTTAAAGTTCGGTAGAAGACGACGACATGCTCCTATCAGTTTTGACGAGAAGCATCCTATCATTTTTCCGCGTCACCACATAAGTGAGCTTATCACCACGTATGCTCCCCTTCAGTCTTGACACGGTGGTCAGCATTTAACTTTACATACGCTCAGACAGCGTTAATGGATTTTAGGAGCTCGCTCTTTGGTTAAACGACTGATCAAAGGTTGCTTGGAGTGCATACGTGAGAGAGCGGCTTTATCTCAGCAACCTATGGGGGACTTATTTGAATTTAGAGTAACCCCACATCGTCCATTCACACATTCTTGTGTGGACTATGCAGGCACATTTAATGTTCGCTTTGCTTCGGTCGTGGCAGAAAGAGTTACAAAACTTACGTTGCGCTTTTCGTCTGTTGTTATACGCGAGTTGTCCATTTAGAACTCGTTTCTGACTATCCATCTGCCGCTTTTCTCGCCGCCTTTCAGCGATTTTCTTCAAGGCGAGGAAGACCTGTCCACTTGTACAGTGATAATGGTACAAAATTTCACGGTGCTGACCGGGAATTAAAAAATTGCCTTTTGAATCTTAGACTGGATGCTAACATGCGTAATGAGTTCGCAATTCAAGGCACTTCTTGGCCTTTCATACCTTCTTTCGCTCCTCATTTTGGGGGTTTATGGGAGGCTGGAGTTAAGATTTTTAAACACCATCTGAAAAGAATGGTAGGTGCACATACTCTTACATACGAAGAGTTTTATACCCTTCTTACTCGTATAGAAGCTCATTTGACAGAGCGCCACTCTGTCAAATGATCCTAAAGACTTTTCTTATCTTACACCTGGACATTTTCTGATTGGAACCCCTTTGACCAGCATTGCAGAACTCTCATTGGAATTTACTCCGGAAAACCGTTTAAATCGGTGGCAGTTAGTACACAAAATTTCAGAGATTTACTGGAGAATATGGGCTGTTGATTATTTACAGTCTTTACAAAAACGTTGCAAATGGTTCAGCGTGATTTGTTACCGCCTTCTAGATGGTTGTTAGGCCGTATAATTAAATGATACAAGGGTAAGGTTGATTTAGTGTGTTCTGTACGCGTAAAAACTGCTAGTTCGGAATACGAACATCCGATTACTCAGATTTGTCTGTTACCAGTCAGAACGAAAGAAATGAGCGAAATCTGAACAACTATTATTAATTAGATTTAAAAGAAATTATTCTGCAAACTGAGTGGATTATGGCGGGCGGCTCAGACTATTAAATGTTTGTTACATTTATACTGTTTCTTTACAGCGGGCGGCATTCGCGTTATTGACAAATTCTCGATTAAGCACTTATTGTTTTCTTTTATGTTTCATCGTGCAGTTACCACTCATGATGCGGGCGGTATGTTTAAAGTTGTGATTTTTCGTCTTAATGAGATTTTTTACGATTGAAAATGATTCAATTTATCGACATCGCGTATTTCAAAGCTATTTTCAGCTTCCTTATTATTTAAAGGAATGTTTGAAGTCACGTGATTTCTCAGTTTGAGTGTGTGATGACAGCCTTGTCGCTTGAGAAAAACAGTGTGCGAGCAGCGGGGAATCGCGAGAGATCGTTGTCCGATCTTTTCGGATCTGTAAAGTGATTAACTCAATAAAGACATTAATTATTACATCTTACAAAAATGTCTATATAAATGAGTGAGTGATCTGTGTGGTTCTCAAAAATGGTCTTAGTCTGGCATGTATTCTATACTTAAAATAAAACTGAAACTATTTATTATTTCTAATGATTCTTCTCTGTATATTCCTAATCTCGCAAAATTAATTATTTATCAACATAAAAATTAAACAGCAATATAAAAATATATAATGATCTCTTCGAATAGGAATTCAAATGCGACGTATTGCGACGTATCATTTACCTGCCCCACGCTGATAACACAAAAATAACAGGAGTTGGGAATCTGCTAGCGTCCAACATATTTAACACATTGTTTTTTTACATGACATGAAGGGGCGTGCGAATGCGGGCCTGAGTCGAGTCCTGGCATTCAGGTTAAAAGTCTAATATTTTCAAATTTCCATGTCCCTAGTGAGGGAAAGTAAGTTTTATCACTAGAACTCACCATTGGTCGTAGAATCGACCACTTCTACTGTTTCGCGCCAGAGTCTCAAACGAGGGGCTATTCACTGAGTTATAATGAGTGCAAGAATACTGGGATTTCTAAGAGTGCACGATATTGACTCAAAATGAACTCAGAGTTGCGCTGAGTGGAGCGGAACGAGTCAGAGTGCGTCAAAGTTAGCGAAAATCGAAAGGATAAGGTTAGAGTTGAGATAGTACGCCGAGAATATGGATGAACTCAGAAAATACGTAAAGATTGGAAAGAGTTCAGAATGAGTTGAAAGAATACTGAAAGAGTTTTTAAATGATTTTTCGATTAATTCGGAGAAACCGGTCCACCGTATCTAATGTGCGAACAATGAAAAAGGTCGTGCGGCTAAGCAAGCGACCGACCGCTGTGCTCCGCAACGGCACTCCCTAGGCTAAATGAGCTCTGAGTTCTCCAGAGTACAATTGAACCTCGCTGACCCAAGAATGACCGCATGTTTACTCAAGAAGAGTTTACCAGATTCTTCGAGAGAGAGCAATATTTTGTAAGAGTAGGAAGGATTTCTTATGATCTGTCGGGTCTTTGAAGATTTGCGTTAATTTCGAAGAGTGAGTTCTGAGTTATAAATTACTTCACTCATTTTCACTCAGTAAATAGCCTCTCGGTCTCAAAATTGTATTTGTCGCGGGGTTATTAATCAAATAAATTTGTTTTGAATTCCATAGTAATCAAAGGAAAACTATCATTTGAGTTATTTCTTTAAGCAAATTTACTAATGTTTCGTTTCTCAGCAAATATTTTTAATACTTTTTGGAATTCGAAAAGTCATTTAAAATACTGGAAATTAGTTATCGCCGCACAAAAAATTAATAATCAAGCACACAGAAAAAAAGTTGCCTTGAAAAAAAATATCATCCTCTTGCGTATTTCGTCTTAAACGACGTGAATACATTTTTTACCAATAGAATTATTTGCACGATTAGATGAAGTTAGTAGACATCATCGGATAGTGGATCGTGACAAGTGGTAGCGAAGGGGTTGATTATGATTTTTTGTCAATTTCGAAAGTGGCGCATATGAGCGCTTTTGAAATCCTATCTAAAGAGATCATTATAAATTTTGATATTGCGATTTAGGTTATTTGGAGATATCATCGGATGGTGGATCGTAACCAAATGGTAATGAGGGGTTTGATTATGTTTTTTTTTTCAAATTTTGTGAGAGGCGCATATTAGCCCATTTCAAATCCGATACGAAGAGAAAATTATAAATTTGTATTCGGCAATTTAAGTTATTTGAAAATATCATCGGGTGGTGGATCGATAACAATTGGAAATGAGGGAGTTTATTATGGAGTTTTGTCAATTTCGAAAGTGGCGCATATGAGATTATTCGAAATCCCATAAGAAAGTCACTTCATGAATGCGTTATGCTATTGAACGTGGGCAATTTTCAAGATTTTGGAAAAAAAAATTTATGGCGCATATGAGCACATTTAAAGACGAATAAATCCATGACCTCAACTTTATATTGCACATCACTCTTAAAGGTTTAACACCTGCGTTACACTGCCCCCCCTCCCCAAATTTGATACCTTTGTTAATTAGCCAGCGCGAAATTTTTTAGTGGTGGCGCATTTGAACGCATTTGAAGCTATGGAAGATAGGTATGATGAATTTGAAAAAATGTATAAGTTTCGAAAAATGACGCCACCCCTCCCATTTTGATCGCTGATAACTCGGTTATAAATGTGGCGCGAAATTTTTTCTTCATGGCACATATGCGCGCATTTCAAACTTTTTATTTGGTTGGTCATCACTTCGTCAAATTTTTTTACCACTGTTGCACAATTTTATTCAAATCCTTGGCGTGTTTCCAACTGCGCATATTATGTATCGACAGAGGTCGTTTAAATCGATGAGAGCAAGCTCCCAACTTCACGCAGAGTGACTGCACGACT
The DNA here is from genome assembly GCF_010883055.1 of Belonocnema kinseyi. Lineage (NCBI taxonomy): Eukaryota > Metazoa > Arthropoda > Insecta > Hymenoptera > Cynipidae > Belonocnema > Belonocnema kinseyi. The sequence continues at coordinate 148,075,489 of NC_046662.1, forward strand.
CGCCTGCTTTGCTTCGCGTCTTTTTCGTTTACTCGGTTTCTTCATACAGTATGTACGACAGCGCTCTTCACTTTTTAAAATAAACTCTTAATCAATAAAGCCTGCATTTTATCATCAGCCTGCAATAGGTTATGGGCCCAGGCTTTTGTCCTAACTGTGTGAGTTATTATTGAGAACAGTTTTGAAATGTTATTTTTGTGTGCTGAGCTGTTTATGTAGTCTTCTTTTATTTTCGAATTGAACGGCGTTGCCACGCCCTGAGACAGTGTAAAAATGACGGACTTCTCTGACCTGAAAAATGTGACGAAATTCAACGGAGAAAACTTTCAGCTCTAGAAATTCCAGATGAGAACAATTTTTGTTGCTTAGAATTTATTGGGACTTTTAGGAGGTAGAGAGATCAATCCTGAACCAGAAACTCCAAAAAACGCCAAACAAAGAAAGGCTCGCGTGAAAAAAAATACAAAGGCAATGTTTGTTTTATCGTAATCTATGGACTATATCCAACTCGATTACCTAGGGACATGTTCTACGGCAAATGAAATGTGGATAAAACTCTCAAGCATTCATGAACAAAAAAGTGCGTCAAATAAATTGGCTCTGACGTCATGATTCCACAAATATAGCATGGCGCATAGAAATTCGATTGCGCAACACCTAACTAAAATTGAAAATATTGCCAACCAATTGAAGGACATAGACCAGGCATTTTCCGACGTGATGATCGTTCTAAAAAGAATTTCATGTGCCATTTTCGTAAAAAGGGGGCATATCGCAAAACATTGTTATGCGTGAAAGCGAGAAAATAATTCTAAGAATGATGACACTTCGCCATCGAGTGGAGCTTCCGCGAATGTATATGCTTTTTCGGTTTGTCGAGAATTGTAAGATAAATATTTCGTTAACTATCGGTGATTTTAATTCTTTCAATGTTTCCGACGAAAAACATTTTTGGATTTTCGACAGCGGCGCGTCATGTCACATTTCTTGTCAACGCACATGGTTTTCTGAATTTACGCAATTTCACGAGGAATATGTTTATCTCGGTGTTGGGAAGACAGCAGGGGTTAACGATCAAGGTAGAATTCCTATTAAGCGCTTTGTCGGACTGTGGCCGTTGGAGGCGCGAAATTTTTCATACTTTTCAAAGACGGAACGTTTGGTTTTCGCACTGCGTATTTTCTTGAACATAAAGACGATGCGCAGAAAAAAATGCGCCAGTCTGCAGTTATCTTGCTACTAGGGTGTAATTTCTTTTAGGATGAGCCGATTGGTCTTTTGTTATAGTGTTTCGGAAAGCTCTTTTCATGTACTTTAAGAATATCATAACAATCTAATTTTAAAAAAAATTATATATATATTTTCGAAATCGAAGTTGAAAATCATTTTTGAAAAAAAACCATATTAAAAAAATTTTTTTGATATTTCAAAACATAGCTTTTTTATCCTCTTTTCAATCATGCAGAATCAAAATTGGGCCGAAAATGTTTTTTGGGCAAATTTAGATTTTTACGCTTGAGGGTACCACGGTAAACTTCCGGAGCGCTCGGGCACGAATACTGTCAGGTCGGACGTGAAATGAAATGAAATGCAATAAAATTAAATGAAAAAAAAAACGAAACGAAGAGAACCGAAGCGAAACAAAAACGAAACCGAAATGAAACGAAATGAAATGAATGAATGAAAATAAAATATATCCCGGCATTCTATAGTCTACCTCTAGCGTCCACCTTATATACTCGTACCTACCTTGTAAACTTTAAATATCTTTCCTTTCATTCCATCCCCATATCTCTGCTTCATAACCTTAAACCGTACACATCACAGTATCAAATAAACACATTCTCCTTCTTCAGTTTTTTGTTAACTTCTTTTTCCTATTCCCTATATTTGCTTAATTATCCCTGCTTTTACTAGATAACTCAGAACACATATGTTTTTCATCACCCCCATCCCTTTTCCAAAACCTGTCTGATTCGATAGCTTCATTTGTTTTTTCTTAACTTCTTTCTTTAAACTCTCTGATTAAACACTCATACAGGGTGGAAACGCTGGAGCTTACATGTACAGAGAACTTGAATGCTAACCGAATTGCACAGTAGCATTAGAGAAGCAGTTTTACAGAGGCATTTTCAAATTTCGCGGTTTTATAGTTTCATTCGGATCGGCCATTTGGTCAAGTCTGAACTTTTAAAAACTGTCCTAAGTTAGACCAAGTAATGTTCTGAAAACGTTTTATTTTCGAAGTACGGCTTTAAAACATCTCTGGAACGTTGTATGTTTATGCAACTTTATATGGACTGACATAGGACATTTTTAAATCGTTCTTAAGATGTTCTTTAACGCTTGTGCCCACTGGGAAAGAAAGATAAATCTGAACATAACTTTGTAATAATGACAGACAGACCCAGCATGTTTATTATTCGTCGAACTGATAATTCTTTACCAATGAAGTGCTTTGTGGTTTTGTATGTTTATTACTTAGTTATTAATAATTTTAAGAAGTAACACGTTATTTCTGATTGTAATCATTGATTTCCATTTGTTTTTTCAAAGATGGATCCTAGATGAAAGCCCCTATACGAAATTCAGATGGTATTGGTGCATTTCATGTCGATGGCATATATGTATCATAAAGATATCTCGAAGCAAAATAACTTGCCTTAATTTTAATTAATAAAGTTTTTAGAGAGTTTCTTATTTTAAAATATATTTACTCTGGAATTTATCTCAAAACTTGGTTTGATTAACCACTAAAATAGAATAAAGACTCTTTGGTGATAGGAGTGTATTAGAAATAAATCTAGAAGCTATATTTTAAGCCAGAATTTTTATTCCCATTTTTGTATAAATTTTTCTATTTTTGAAATTGCTATCAATCTTCAAAGGCAAAACCTTCGCAACTGTAAAAGTGATACCGATTATAAATATAGGACAACATCCAATTGAAAAGATGGCATTTGACAAAAAATTCACGGAATTCCTCTCTTCATGTCTAACAGCATAATTTAAACTTGAACGAGACCTCAATCAAACACACTAAAATAACATTTCGAGTAGTTTTGAATTACTCAAAGATTTTAATTTTCTGATAAGATACCAATAATGAATGAATTTCATCTTTAGACATGATAAAATAGATCATTATTCATTTTAATTTTATAATTTGAAAAATATAAAATCTTCTTAAGAAATGGGAATAAAAATTGTGGCTTAAAATATTGCTTTTAGATTTATTTCTGATACACTCCAGCACCAACAATTTTTAAATTTATTTTAATGGCCGATCAAACCAAATTTTGTGATAACGTTCAGCGAAAATATTTTCCAAAATAGCAAACAATCTAAAAACTTTCTAAATTAAAATTCGGGCAAGTTTCATTATGTAGAGATATCTTCCTGATACACCTATATTATCAAAATGACTTAGAATTAATTTTAGGGGCTTATTAAATTCCAATTTGGAAATAGGATCCAGAGCTAGCAATGTCAAAAATATAAACATTTCTAAGAAATGGGAATACAATTTCCGACTTAGAATATCGATTCTAGATTTATTTTTGATATACTCCTATTTCCAACGAGTCTCTAATTATTCTGGGTGGTTGAACAAACCAAATTTTGAGATGACATCCCGAGAAAAAAATTTCTAAAATACCAAACTCCCTGCCAATTTTAATAATTAAATTTTGAAGCAAGTTATCTGGCTTCGAGATATTTTTCTGATACACCTGCACCATCAAAATGACTTAAAATTAATTTTATTTGCGAATCGAATTCCAATTTCAACATCTGATCCAGAGATAGCAATTATAAAAATAGAAAAATGTCTAACAAATTCGGAATAATAATTATGACTTACAATATCATATTCCGATTTACACCTAAAACACTCTTATCACCAACGAGTTTCTAATTCATTTTAGGCTGATTAATCTCCAATCATGGGATAAGGTCCAGAGATAACGATTTTTTAATTAAGTTGATTGAAATACACCAATTCCATCCGCATTTCCTGATGAGTATTTCGTCTATGACCGATCTACGCAAAAAACAACAATGGAAATGAATTATTACAATCAGAAATAAGGTGTTACTTCTTAAAATTATTAATAATTAATTATTGTTGAAATTATTACCGCCGACACTGTGAGTAATAAACATACAAATCCACAAAGCACTTCTTTGGTAAAGAAAAATCAATTGGAAGTATAATGAACATGCCGGGTCAGTCTGTCATTATTTCGAGGTTATCTTCAGATTCACATTTTTGCCCTAATTGCTGTCAATAAATGTAGCTAATGTCAATTTAAAGTTTTCGCACGTAATATTTTATTCCCTCTATTCAAAACACATCCTGTCTATTTATAATTATCTATCTACATGTCTCACTTTATTAATTATTAAACATATTTACTATTTGTCATTACTACTACATGTAAGCCCAAGTGTGTCAACCTTGTATATACTAAATACATTGCTAGCATTCCTACTGAAAATTCCTATGTAGGTTCCTGTATCGGATCTTACATAGGATCTTATATGTTTCATCTATAGGTGCCCCCTATAGGAAATGGGATTGGATCATATACAGGTGTGTGTTTAGGAGCCCTGCTAATAGGGTACCTAATGGTACATAACTAATGGTGCCTAATGGTACACATTTCTCTAGGTTCTTCTAGGGGACCAAAAAGACTTCTGCGCAGCCGTAGGTGCCATAGAATAGTAATGCACATCTGAATAGAGTCCCATACAGAAAATGTGAAACATATGGGTTCCTATGAAAGATCCTACACAGGATCCTATGTAAATTCCTATATAGGAACCTATATAAGAATTTTCAGTAGGGATTAGCGTCACTCCTCTATAGCCTTTAACAACCTAACCTTTACTTTTCTTCACTATGGGTACCACTACTCCTTTCTTCCATAACTCTGGCAATTTGTTACGATTTTTGACGGTAGGTGGGAGGGTGTCCTTCACTCATTTACATAATTTTTGCAAATTGGAAAAGACTTTCTCCTGAAGATCGATGGGCTGTATGAATAATAGGCTATCGCTTTATTACCGTTAAGAATGAGGCTCACGTCATTCTGTATGAAATTTAGTGAACATGTAGAAGTGTTGAGAAAAATAAAAATCTTTTAAAATTTCTTCTTTTGAAAGTCATAGAAGCCTAAATTACATTATAAACTGAAATACAAAATACTGTAGTTTTGAATTTATAGGAAATCTTTCGAAAAATAATAGATAATATATTCCTTCTGAAAACTTAGCTAAATGAAGTTACCCTAATTCTCATCCGTAGAAGAAAGATAGCCTAATATTCGTAGAAGCCATCGAGATAATCTTTTTAGTTTAAAATTTTATTATTTGGTTGAAAACATTAAGATTTTATTAAAAAGACATCTATTTGGTTTCTAATTCAACTGTTTTGTTAAAAATTCGTCGTTTCGTGTTATAAATTGAATTCTTTTCGTAGAATATTAATCTTCCGTTTCAAATTTATATTTTGTTGCTGATAAATCAACTAAAATCATTTTCGGATAAAAATGATTTTTTCTGCAATTCTGTCATTTTAATTTAACAATCAATCTTTTTTAGTAGAAATACTGTATCCTTTTTTAAGTAAAATTCAAATGTTTTGTTATAAATTTTACTATTTCCTATCAAATTTATGTTTTATTCAGAAACCGTATTTTTAAGTTGAAAAGTAAACTAAAAAGTCAGTTGAAAATGCAACTCTTTTTTTTGAACATTTGTTTTTTCTTGGACAAAAATGCAACTGTTTGTTTGAAAATTTAGCAATCTTGTTCAAGACTCATACTATTTGGTTAAAAATTTTAATATTTAGAAGAAAAATGACTTATTGTGTACAATTCTTATTTCGTGTTCGTAAGTGAATTGGAATCTTCTTTGGATGAAAATTAAACTATTTTTTGAAGGTTTCTTTTCTAATTCATCTACTTTGGAAAAAATGTCATCTGCCTTGAATAAAAATGCACCTGTTCGTTTGAAACTTCAACTTTTTTTTGTGAGTCTTTCTTATTTGAAAATTCACCTGCTTTAGCAGAAATTATATCTTTGTTGGATAAAAATGTAAGTAGGAGCATCCAGCCGCGTATGCGTGTGCGTGACATGAGACAAGGAGTGAGGGCAAGCGAATGAAGGAGAAATCAGAAAACGAAAAGTGTCGTTGCGAGAAGAGTCGTAGAGTCTACTGTATTTAAATATTTTAGATCAAAGAAAATCAAAAATTAGTCAAGCAAAAATCAGGGAATTTTGAAAATGAAGTTTTTGGGCACCGCACCTAATTCTAGTAGCAATAACTAAAAAAATATTTCTGGAAACTAGGAATTAAGTAGAGTAAGATGGACGAGGGGGGGGGGGGGGGGGGGGGGGGGGGGGGGGTAGGCATATTCTATTACGATTTGTTACAGGGGGTGAAGGGGTCTCTTAGGCAGGGCATATTATTCGTTACGTAATTTAAATATGTTTCCGCTCTTGTAAACTCCTCCTACTCCTCATCTGATTCTGTGTCATATTTTCCCTCTTTTCTAACTTTCATCTCTACCCACCCTACGTATTTATTTCATGGAATAGTTTTCTCTATTCTACCATAGAAATATCCTGGCTTACGCTTTATTTTCCTGCTCTTTCTTTCATCACAAACATCAATATACTCCTTTTTCCTCCTATATTTTTTTCTATTACTTCTCCCATTTCTCAATTTTTTAATCCGCTTCATACTTCCTTCTTCTATTATTTAAATCTCTCACCCCATTCACTTTTATCCCCTACTTCACTTACTTCTTTTTTGCTTGTGCACTCTAATACTCTTTTCATTTCTACCATCACTATTTCCATTTCTTCGTTTACAGCTTCTCTCTTACCTCCTCGTCTACTAACCATTCCTCATCCTCATCTATATTTTCACTTACAATAAACCATCCCATCTGCTCTAATCTCTTTAACCATTTATTTCCCTCCTATTTCGGTATCATGTCTTGATTTTCTTTCTCGTTCTTCACCTAATTCCGTTTCTCTTCTGTCTCCTCCTCCTGAATTAAAATCTCTTTTGTTATAAGCCTGACCTCTTGTTTATTTCTTTCATCAGTTCTCTTATCTCCTTCCATTTCCCCTGCATATAACCGTTCTGATAAGCCATTAATATTTTCCACCTCTGTCTTCTGATATTTATCTCCTCTACTATTAATCCTTCTTTCTGTTTTCTTACCTCTTTCTTATTCTTCTCTGTTATATATTCGTCTCTCACTCCCATCACCATTCCTTCCATTGTTCTGCCATGTTCATTCTTCCTCTTTGCATTTCGAATCTGTAATTTCTAACCTTTTATTACTCCTTCCCTTAATCTTTTCCAATCCACTTAATCTAGTCACGTCTCTATCATTGGTACTGAATCCCATTGTGTCTGAATTCTCATAAACTCCCTATATTTTCTTTCCAAGGTTGCTGTATTCCAGTAACATATCTTCCATTCTTCCCTACTTTCGGCTCCTGTCTTTTTTTTTTCTTACCATTTCTTATTTTCCTGCCTCTCTTCCCTTTTACTTCTAGCTTATGGCACCTCATTTTTTTTCTATTTCTTCTCTGTGTTCGTCTGAATCCACCATACGTTCTATCTGTCTTTTGCCACACTAAGCCTACGTTATTTTTTCCTGCTCTGTTTCCTCTTTCGCTATTTGCCTTAAGTTTTACTGCATACCCGTTTCTACCCATGTCAAATTATCATCTACAATGAACGAGCTTCCACAGAACACTCACATTGTTCTCATCGCTTCCTAATTATGTTACCATTTTTTTAGTTTTACCAGCACCATTCTCTCTTTTGGTCGTGCTTCCATTTTTACACTTCGCACTTCCTCCATCTCTACTTTAGCATCTATTATTTTTACTACTTATTTAACTCTCCTACCTTCTAACTCCTCTTTCTTTTTATTATACCGTTCATACTTTTCTAGTTTTTGTTCCAACGTATGCCTCCTTTTATCTAGCTTTTCCCTGGCTTCTTCCCATTTCTTCCATTCTTTCTTAAGTTCGGCCATTTTCTGGCTAATTTCTTTCTTTTTTTTTCTACTCCTCTCTCCTGCTTTTCTTGATATATCCCCATTAGTTCTGGATCATCATTTCACGCATGACATCTTACTGTAAATTTTCTCCTTCTATTAGCCCTCTATGTTAATTTTTGTTTTTGTCTTTCCCATTGTCTTTCTCCCCCACTTTATTTTGGTCTTTTTCCGTAGGTTCGTATATTCACTACGCTACTTTCTATCACTACAGTCTGTCAAGTTAAAGCGTGGGTGGCTTTACTCGCAGTCGGTAAGGTGTATCGACATGATTTTGGTGTCAAAATATTAAGAAGAGCTCCCTCTT
>NC_046662.1:148083982-148087279 GCF_010883055.1 Belonocnema kinseyi
TAGGTCTCTCGGAATTTTATGCTTACCCTTCTCCGATTATTTTAAGTTTCAGGTTCAACTACTTGAGGAGTCTGGGTCTATTTAAACTGCTTGGATTGTTTGTCCCAACCTTAGTTATTGCCAAAATATTCACGCAGAGTTTGTGAAACCATAAAATAGATTAGGAGCAACCCCTCTCTGCCAATTACATTGTTATATGAAGGCAGTACAAGAACGAGCTTCCTGAAGTCTTATCGCTCAGCATCCCTCGTTAGTTCGGATGTTCTTCGGACGTGTCTAGGTGCGAACTTCAGAGGCTTTGTAGTTGCGTCGGAGAACGCTATCTATCTTTGCCTCGTTTGGAACTTTGTGCGGCTGTTCTGCCTATTTGGCAAATAGGCTACTTTGGCTATTTGGCAAATTGGCTACTTGGCAAATAATCTCGACTGGATACAAGGCCATATTCTACAATGGATGGAATATATTTCGAATCGGGTATCGGAAATACAGACTGTCCTGTCTGACGCTATATGGAATCATGTTCCCGGAAACGACAATCAAGCTACTAGGCAGTCTGATAAGTACCTGAAAATACTAAGAGATGGCATTAGTATTCACTAATGTGAACCATTTTCGTCGAGCTTGATCCTTCAAATGACGCCTGTCAAAACTTCAGCCATTTATGTTTACGCATTTACAAGTTACAGCACTCAGAAGCGACTATCCTCCGAGTTTTTTTTAATATGGAAAAATCTGAGTTTCGAGTTTTGATCAAACACGACTATCTTCGCAAGAAAACGATATCCGAGACCAAGGCCAAGCTGGATAAGTATTACCCGGACTCTGCACCGTCGATTGGAACGATTCATAAGTAGTTTACCGAGTTTCGTTGTGGCCGTACGAGCACAGTAGGTGTTAAACGATCTGGGCGCCCAAAAGAGGTCACTACACCAGAAAATGTCGAAAAAATCCATGATATGATGTTGAATGAGCCCAAAGTGAAATTGAGAGAGGTAGCTAATGCTGTAGGCATATCATTGGAACGTGTGGGCAATATCGTGCATTCAGTTTTGGGCATGAAGAAGCTCTGCGCGCGATGGGTGCCGCGTTTGCTCACAGTGGACCAAAAACGAATTCGTGTGACAACTTCCCAGCAGAATTTGACATTATTTTCGCGTAAGCCGACCGAGTTTTTGCACCGATTCATAACCATGGATGAAACCTGGATCCACTACTACACTTCTGAGTCAACGCAACAGGCAAATCAGTGGGTTTCACCGGGCCAAAGTGCTCCGAAGCGTCCAAAAACGCAACAATGGGTCGGAAAGGTTATGGCCTCCGTATTTTGAGATGCACATGGCATAATATTCGTGGACAATCTTGAAAAAGGTAAAACTGTAACCGGAGCATACTATTCATCCTTATTGGGCCGATTGAAAATCGAAATCGCCGAAAAACTACCGCATTTGAAGAAGAAAAAACCCCTTTATCATCACGACAATGCTCCTGTTCATTCATGCTTAGTTGCACAAGCAAAATTGCATGAAATCGGCTTCGAATTGGTTCCTCAGCCACCGCATTCACCAGACGTGGCCCCCAGCGACTATTACTTGTTCCCTAACCTGAAGAGATGGCTCACCGGTAAGCGTTTTTACTCAAATGAGGAGCTCATAGCTGAAACTGAGGCGTATTTTGGAGACCTTCCGATCGAGTACTTTTCGAACGGTATCAAAAAGTTAGAAAATCGTTGGACTCGCTGTATCGACCTAAAAGAAGAGTATGTTGAAAAATAAAACCGTCTTTGGCCAAAAAAACGTCTCCGTGTTTCATTTTTCAGGGACTTATCAGACTGCCTAGTAATTATGCGTCTCGCGGAATTTCTCCTTTACGTTTGGAGAGCCATCCTCTCTGGTAAATTGGACCGCCTTGGTTGTCGCAATCACCCAATTTTTGCCATCTTGTACGGGCTCGATAGATCCAAACATCAACAAATAGGAAAGGAGCGTTCCATTCTGCAACGGTCCCTGTTGATTCGATACACGGCTTTAACTAAATTACTTCGCATAACTGCTAACTGTCAAATATACATCGAGCGATTGCAGGAGAAATTTACTGACCGTCCTCCATATAAACTTACCCCAGACGTTTTCAAACGTGCTCGATTTCGTCTGGTTGGATGTGAACTACGTCAACACTTCTCTGACAAGTTCAAGTTGTTGCGCAAACAACACCAAGTTACTAAAAAAAGTCCCTTACTTCGTTTGGTGTAATTTTTGGACTCTGGACAATCTCATCGTCCGAAATGGACATCTGGACATGTTACATAAGAGAATTCAACTAAAGTTATAATATCTACAGACAGAGTATTGGATAATCACACGACGTTGTTTCGCAAATAAATTCTTGAGTCGTTGCGTTGCTTGCGCTAGACATCGTGCAACCACTTTCACTCAAGTGATAGGTCAACTGCCTACTCCTAAAATTACTCGACCGTCTTTACCCTCTTCTATAAGCAATATAGGGGCTAAATTGTGGTTTTTGTTTATTTTTCTACAAGCGCGGTCCATTTGGAGGCCTGCTCGGACTATACAGTTAATGGATTCATAGCGGCTTATAAAGGTTTTGCTGCTCGACGTGGCATTAGTACATATCCGTAAAATGACTTCGGCACCAATTTTGTTGTAGCAAATAGTAAGCGCCGCACACTTTTCAATGAGGCCTCTTCTACCTAATCGACTATCAGCGATCTCGTGCTATCTTGCATGAAAATCTGTCTTTACGATAGGCCCAATGTAAAATCGTGTGTCTTACCGGTTCACCCTTTGGAGGTGGAACCTACCTCGTAAGTTTTTTTTTACCTGACTGAAGTGAGATGTCATTTTTCGCTTTTAATCATCGAAAAAGGTGTCAAGTGAGTGTTCTCTTCTCCTTCTTGCGCTTGCAAATGTTCCGTTCTTACCATTTTCCATGCTGATATACCTTCTCGCCTTAAGACGTATTAAGATGGTCAGGGACATTGTGTAAGCTTTTAGAAAGCGCGCGACACGTCCGAAGAACATCCGAACTAACGAGGGATGCTGAGCGATAAGACTTCAGGAAGCTCGTTCTGGTACTGCCTCCATATAACAATGTAATTGGCCGAGAGGGGTTGCTCCTAATCTATTTTATGGTTTCACAAACTCTGCGTGAATATTTTGGCAATAACTAAGGTTGGGGCAAACAATCCAAGCAGTTTAAATAGACCCAGACTCCTCAAGTAGTTGAACCTGAAACTTAAAATAATCGGAGAAGGGTAAGCATAAAATTCCGAGAGACCTA
>NC_046662.1:148087379-148089610 GCF_010883055.1 Belonocnema kinseyi
AAACAATCCAAGCAGTTTAAATAGACCCAGACTCCTCAAGTAGTTGAACCTGAAACTTAAAATAATCGGAGAAGGGTAAGCATAAAATTCCGAGAGACCTATGAATTGGCTCTTCAGTAAATTCATAAGACGATCACTCTTCTTTAAAACCTTCCGGGACTCAGTGCAGAACATCTTCGTAGTTCGACAACTATTTCTTTAAAATGAAACCACACGCCTTGAAAGGCAAGTTCACTTGGCAACGTTTCTCTATGGGGGTCAGTTGATTCCTTTATACTCTGTCAGCTAATGTAAGGCTTATATGGATAAATAAGGCAACGAAGCAAGGCCGAAAGTTACGGTCTTTAGACAGTATGCCTGGAACTCGTCGTCCGGATCTGAACTCCAAAGTATCTTTTTGTAGGTTCTATTTTCAGGATAAAACGAAATGCGTTCAAAAATCTTCTTAATTTTCGCTGTGAAGACGATCGGGTAGCATAGGCACGATGACACGAACTCATTTTAGCTTGAGTGTTTGAGCGACAAACTCAGAAACAAAAGAAGCTTGAGCGCCTTAATCGAAAAGCTCTCGAGATGACTATAAATTACTGCCTGATCCTTCAGTGGAAACGATTGCTGTGGTTAGAAGCACAGGCCCATCTAGTCACAGAGTACCTCGAGCAATATTCTAATTAAGAGAAGGCATTATAGGTGTAAGCGCGGTGCTATTTATATTTAAATTAGACGTGGAAATACAGCTGCGTCTTCCACGTCTAATTTAAATGTAAATAGCACCGCGTTTACACCTGCAATGTCTTCTCTCAATTCACATGATGCTCAAGGTCTTCTGTAAAAATGAAAGAAAAAATATCCCTTATAGCAAATATTATCGCAAACCTCTCAATTTGAGAAGCGAATTGTAGGCAGTAATTTCGCAACAAGGAGTACGAAATCCGCCACATTTATTTATTTTCACAGAACTACTTTTGCGATGAACTTTTGAAGCACGTCATATTAATCACTTTCATTCTGCAAAGAACACTTCAATCCACTATCTGAAGCCCTTATCCGGATTTAGAAGGACCAAATATGATGAGAAATAGCATGAAAAAGAAGCAATTTTCATACCGGATTGAATTTTGATGGTAAAAAAAAGGTCACTGAGTCATGTTAATTATTGCTGAGCACCAAAAGTATAATTTATTACAAAAAAGAACGTCTAACTTGTTTCCTTCTAGCAAAGGCTACACTAAGCTCATAATATGAAAGCATATATAAAGAGAATGAGTAAAATTGTTTAGATAATAAAATAGTTTCAAAAATAAAATTGTTCAAAAATTTAAATTGCAGAAGAAATAAGATTGATTTCGAAAAAAGTTAGAAAAATAACATTGTTTAAAAATAAAATAAATTCGTTGAATGAAATTGTTCAAAAAATTACTTTTTTTTAGATTAAGTAGTATAAAAAATTACAATTTGAAAATTAAAAAATGTTGAAGAAATGAAGTTGTAATAGAAGAAAGAAAATTGTTTTAAAAACCTTGCCGACGAATTGAAATAGAGCAAAGAATAAAATTGAGAAACAAATTGTTAGAAAAATAAAAAGGGTGGACTTAGGTTTCTGGCATAAAAGTGGTAGCGGTGATTGTCTGGCCCTCATTTGAGGAAGTTGCAGTGAGATTTCAAGTGAGCCAATGGTCAGAGTGTAAAAAAAGGGTTTTCTAGTAAAAAATTAAATCTCTTTTATATAGCCTGTGTGGGTAGTTTGTTTGACATGAGGAGTACGGTGGGGTGTTCGGTGCAGCCCAGTAATAGCACGAGGCCCGAATCTGTAGAGAAAAGCTTGGAAGGAAATAAGGTAGCAGGATGAGGTTATGACATAGCCAAGAAAAAGCAAGCCTTTAGTCTGATTTCAATCATTTTCTTATAGCTTGGAGTGAAAGAAGTATAAAGAGCAAACTTGGATTTCAATCTAGCGATCCTGTTTTTACCTTATCTTCACTGCTTCCTGTCTCCGCCCTAGGCCTCTTCCTATTCACGAACTTCTCGATTGAACCAAAACTGTCCGCCATTAATCTATCCATTTCTAATGTTTTTCTGTACATTCTTTGCTTTTTCCCTTACGCTTCGGCGTACAGAAAGTTTCCTAGCCGGAGTCCCCGCTTTTCCTCAAACTCATCTGAAGTATCCTCATATATCAGTCTACTTAGCTTGTGTCAATTCTGTTGTCACTGTACTATTCCGTCTTAATT
>NC_046662.1:148089710-148096131 GCF_010883055.1 Belonocnema kinseyi
ATCTAAGGATGGTACTATAGAACGCCACCTCAAGGTAGGCCTAGTGGCGCCATCTCTTGGTCAGGCCGGAAACTTATCAATCCACCCTCGTATTATTAAAAATTTTAAACAATATTTAGTGGTGGATTATCGTCTTTGAACTTAGTTATTGCAAAAGCTGAAAATTTCGGTAGGTGAGGAGTTTATGGTAAAAGTGCAGCCTCAGCTCTTTTCATTGATACGACTCTTTAACAGGATTAGTTAGAGTCCCGGAAACAGGAAAATATACCTATAGACACTTGCCATGAAAGGTTCTAGGCTTTATGGTGCCAAGACCCACAGTGATCAACTTTTATGATAGGGCTGACGAGCGCTCGGCCCCGAAAATTAAACAGCGTAAGCCTTAGACCTGTAAAATTTCAAAAAGTTACTCAGATTTGTTTTAAATGTAGCAGGTTCAATTACACTTTTTCTTAATCTGCTTTTTCAAAAAATATAATCTGCAACCTATAAGGAAAATATTCTCCAAATTTCAGCATGAGATCTATATTATTGGGGCTGTTATTAGTCTTTGAAAACAGTGGAAAACAGTGAAAATAGGATTTTTTAGGTAACCCTAAATAATATTTATTATGAATTTTTTATTTAAAAAATGCTTTTATATTGATTCTAAAGACCTGAAGAACAACTTATTAAAAGTTCAAATTAAAAAGTGGGTCCTTCGTGGTTAAAGCCTTAAATTAAAGAAAAGTTGGTTTTGCCCATGTTAATTGCATAAGAACTTTAAAGACGATGCGCCATCTCTAAATATTGTTTAGATTTTTTTTTTAAATCTACCTTCTACAATACCATAAACTACCGTTATTTGCCTTTCGCACCTAAGATGTAGAAGATCCTAATTGTGATCCTAAGATGTAATCCTAAGTGTAGAAGATTTAAGAATATATTTGGTTCCCATCGTTATCTTTGTGATGGCTTGATAGTTCCATTAATGGTAGACATCATCGTTTTATTCGTGTATCGCAAAGTGACGTGCAACATTTAGAATATTTAAATTTTTTTTCTAAATCTGGACCTTACAATTGTGCATTGAATTTTGTAGATTTTTTTGCAATATTTTAATATGATCTTATAACCTAATCTTTTATATATTTGAAATAAATTATTTATAATTATAATCTATTGTTATGAATAATAATTATTATAATAAAAGTCGCGGGACGTGACACATACCCTCTTTAAGTTTGAGCATTGGAATGCAATTTTCATTATCAAAACTTGTAATTTTTATTACAGTTTGTTGTATTCGAGGTTAGGTGAGTTTTTTACATAGCAAATATTATATTTATGAACGAACGCTTTTGACCCAAGACGCACAGGTACGGCGTACGGGGTACGCCAATCGGAAGATAAGCGAGCCTGCACTAACATGAATCATGGCGCAGGTCATGCCTCCCCTCTACCCAACTAACATCAATCCGACTACGTGATACGATACCTAAATTTGTTCTTGAAGCTGTCAGTTGTTTAGAATGTAATCAATTTACTTGCAAAACTAATGTTAGTGTTGTGAAATATGTATGTCAAACATGCACCGAGAATCAAATAAGCAATGATGAAGATTGCAAGGATACGTAATTCGTCATATTTCTTTATTTTCATCTCATGAAAATCTAGCACCTATATATAAATTTAATTTTTTACTTCTTGCATAAGTATAAATTATATTTTTTTATTTAACTGCTGAGGTATAAATTTTTTCATATCGCATCTACTGAAACTTCGAGTTTCGATACGTCTAGAGCGGACTGAAAAACGGTGTTTGCATCCCTAGGGTTGAAATATTTTGTTTCAAGTCTAGGGTACACAGGTAGGTAGGTAGGTAGAAAGATAGGGTCTATAGGTACCTGAACTCGAATTTTCAATAGATTTCCTATAAAAAAAAATGCATTACTAGAAATAGATCATAACGATCTCAACTCGTGTGAATGCAGCCTTCGCTTCGTTCAGGTAGCAAACTTTAAACTCGTTACAATCGCTGTGTTTTATGCCTTGTAATGCAAAATACTATTTCTTGTTTATTATACTGATAAAACAGATATTTCTGGTTTCACAATTTAAAAAAAAACTACGAATTTTTTGCCGACGTTTCGTGAACATTGCAGTTCATTTCTTCAGGGCTGTCCTGAAACTGAGGTATCAGGTCATGTTGTTCTTAGGTATACTCTCTACGATGCCTGTGATTGGCCAGAGCGCCCCACCGTAGAGACTGGTTGAACTTGATTGGATCGAAAAGTGTTTCCTGAAGTGTGCATTTTTTCTATTCAATAATAACTTCATTTAAACAACAAATTTCGACTAATGTATCACTAGGCAACGTCATATTAATCCATTTAATATAATTATGATTTCTTCTTGGTCCGCGAAAATTTGTTGTCCTATGTCCACTTTGATAACATTTTTCGCAAGCGTTCGTTCATTTATAAAGTTTAATCTTTCCATATTGTATTTCTGGTGATGGCTCATTATTATAATCTATAGGTAATTGATCGTTATTATAATGGTATATGTTGGATACAAATTTTAAAATCTTTCTTGCAGCATCGTGTTTTGCTACTTGTTTTAAGACAAAAAGTTCGCTAATTTTTGCATAATTTGTATGACCTTAGCATCTTTTTAAATTATTATAAATAGTTAAAGAAGCGTATCCAGTTGTATAGTTACCACTTTAAAATTTAGTTCAGAAAAGTTATATTTGGTACTAATTTCGATCAGTGTTTGTAATGGGCTGACTGATTGAGCTGCATTTATCCTGAGATAAGCTGGTTCCATTTTTTACTGGAACATGCACTATCTGTAAAGTAGTAAAATATAAATTTATTAATAAAAATAGGAATAAGTTTTATGTTAATCTTTTGTCTTTAATTAATTCATTATTTTTCAAAAAATAAGAAAGAAATATATTTTTTTAATGATTTTGTTTTTATTTTAAATACTAAATTGATGCAGTAGAAATATATTATTTTAAAATTAATTTTATTTATTGGATAATCATACATAAAAATATCAGTATGTTTAAGTAATAGGAATTTTATGATTATATCTAAGGTGATTGTTTCATATGTAATTCTGAAACGAGCGAAAAGACTAGATTAATGTTTAATGTAACTATCACGGAGAAAAATATATCGCGCAATGATATAGCAAAATCTCTATATTGCAAGAAAGCGCAATATTATAACGTACAATCACTTCCCGGAGCTTTGTACGATATTATAATGCACTTATATCACGGAAAAAATTAAGTTAAATTTGGTTAGTGCCGTCTTCTATCAGGCGCGGCGTCCTTAACAGCAATGGGAAAAAGGGAAAGTATCAGTGAGTTCAAGCTAGAAATCGAGACACCAGATTTAAAACAATCACAGAAAAAAGGAAAAATTTGCTGTAGGTAAGACCTGAAATGGTTAATGATTAAACATATTTTCACTAAGGCTAGGAAAATAATTCTGAACTCGTCGATGAAAAATGTAACTGACAGATGGGAATCCCCATTTCTCTCAAATTTAATGAAGTTAAACGACACTGGATAGCGCTGGCGTCGTAATTGTCACTACACCTCAAATAAAAATGGAGCGATCATAAGATGAAAGATTATCCAGGCAAGGTTAAAAATCGGAAATTATCTTCGATTCATGTAAAGTTTATCTGGCTAGGTTAATTTTTGTTCCGGTGAATCTTTCACCTGGAATCGATGTAAACTTTATCTTTAATTTTTCCTGTGATCGTTTGTTCACTACTCGAACCCTCGCGAGATCACAAAAGAAGAAACGCAATGTGATAGCGTAATAAACTTAAATTCTCATGTTATAGACTGCACAGTTATGCGGTATATAATGTAAAAACTTGCAATGTACGATGTCACGATTTTGCGCAATTATAATGCGATAATTACGATATATAGCGCAGGAATTACGATATATATTGTAATTCATGCGATATAGTTTTCTCAGTGATATTGTGTAATTTTTTAACTTTCTTGCTCATTTTACAAGTGTGAATTTCGGTGTCTCTCATACATTCTTGTGTTTGAAGATTAAATTTTTAGAAACAAGTATTACATGCAGGTAATTGTTTTCCTAACATGAATTCTAA
This sequence comes from Belonocnema kinseyi, assembly GCF_010883055.1. NCBI lineage: Eukaryota > Metazoa > Arthropoda > Insecta > Hymenoptera > Cynipidae > Belonocnema > Belonocnema kinseyi. The sequence continues at coordinate 148,093,842 of NC_046662.1, forward strand.
TAATTTTTAAACTACGTCCCAGGTGAAAAAGTTATATATTATTTATATGCAGTGGACAAAAAACTTATATTTTTCATTTGATTCACATAAAAAATTTTATGCCACAAATTAAAAATATCATTGTCTTATCCACTATATTTAAATTCTATACATATAACTTTTTCACCTGGAGTGAAAAAAAAATTATCAACTAGATAATCGTTACTTTTTAGAAAAGTCATACGGGATTAAAGTGGCGAATTCACGAAATTGGGCACTTGTACTCGAGAATCATGACAACGCTTATGGCTCGCTGGCTCGCTGCTTTATTGATACATGTAACAAGTCTGAGTGAGAATGAAGCAGTGAGCATAAGAGCAAAAGAGACAGCGAAATCGATGTTGCCAAGAATTGTGCGTTAAATTTTCGATATTTTTAAGAACGATATAGAAAAATTTCCAGAGGTACCAGCTCAGGAATCGAACCCTGGACCTCTGAGGTGAAGTCCGAGCGTCTAACCCACTAAGCCACCGAGGCTCGCTGATTGTTTATTAGAATAGATTATTATTATTTGAATTTATTAACAATTATATTTTATTATATTATAATATTAATAATATTATTATTCCTAATAATAACAATTGCTATTTATTATATATATACGTACATAATATATACTAATATCTGGCTTTCGAAGAATAATACTACTTTTTATATACGAATATTTCTTAATTGATTTTAAACAATACATACATATATTTGAAAAAAGACAGTATAATTAGTTTTATATGTATAAACGCCGAATTTATAAAGATCCCTAGCGGACCAAGTGAACGGAAAGGATAACCTACAGAGTATCCACATAGTATGCACACAGCAGCCCTTCCGTATATTGCAACAAAAAATCAACCAAAAAACTGCAAGATCAACTTTTAAATTGGTGAGATTAGGATTCTACGTTAAAATTTTCATTAGAAGGTCACGGAATAATCATAATAGTTTTTGTTTTATAACGGTAAAAAGTTTTAAAAATTATAGAAGACTTATAACGCCTGTTGACTGCTACTTACAGATGTGTTTAAAGTGTATCAGTTAACAGGCGATATACGTCTTATATTTTTCTAAACATTGTACCGTTATATAAAAAACTGCTGCAATTACTCCGCGACATTTTAATGGCAATTTTAAAGTAGAATCAGAATTCCACCAATTTTAAAGTTGATGTTGCTGTTTTTTCTCAATTTTGTTGCATGATAAAAAGGGATACTACGTCGATACTATGAGGATATTCTGTAGAGTATTCTTTCAGATCACTTAGTCCGCTAGGGATATGAATTTGAACTTTAAGTATGCAGTTGTTTACGTTATATTTTTATCATTTTGGAAGCCCTTTAAGAAGAGTATTGATTATTAAATTTAATCTCCTGAATCTTCTAAGGGGTTAAATTTAATTGATGACACGTAAAATCATATAATATTTCCAAAATATGATTTTAGATTATAAAGCTGTTGCTGTTAGATGAATAATACTAAATTAAAATAGATAAATATTGTATAAAATATCAAACAGATAGATATTGTATGCCGAGACATATTGCTTCTTGATGGCTGTATTCCAGAAAAAAATGCAGGCATGGATTATTATAATTATTATTAAACATGTCTAATTCGACAGTTATAATTTATGACCAGAAAATCTTATACAGAATTTCAGCTGTTTAATTAATGTTAATGAAAGCCTAAAAATATATTATTATTTTTAATTATCTTATATGATGTTGAATATAAAACTTGACAAAAAGCTTTTTAATTAAATATCTACAATAAGATTGAGAATTTCAAAAATAACTGATTTATCAATCTCTTTACATTTTTTCAAAGATTTTGAGTTTGTTTTTGGTCAATCATTTAGTGATCAGTTAAGTGCATTAAGGTATACGACTCTTGTAGAGTTTTTCATCTGAATTTTTACATTTCTTTCTTCTGGAATTTCGGATACTTTGTATGGGACTGAATATTGATTATTGAGTTTTTAAATTTTTTCATCTTCTTCGTGTTCATGCGGAGGTTTGCTGGGAAGCAATCGAGCTAGTTTGCCAGAAACAAATTCGTACGCAGTGTATTTTATTTCTTCACGTACGCTAGTATTTTAAGAAAATGTGGCTAGTTTTAGCCAATCATCCCATTCAGCGTTTTCCTCTGTAAATTGTTTTACCAGGTGTATACATATAAAACCGGTATTTTTTCAAGAAAAAAACACATTTATTTCAAGAGAATGATAACAAATATTTTATTCAAAGTATGCGCCCTC
>NC_046662.1:148096231-148101073 GCF_010883055.1 Belonocnema kinseyi
CGCCAATTAGCACAAATGGTAAGTTCCGACAGTGCCTACAAGTGTGCCTACTGGCCGCTAAATGGCAATACCGGTTTCATATGTATACACCTGGTAAATATTCCTTTTTTTACATAATACCATTTTTGCATAATAATGGAATCACTCAGATAGATAGAGCCTTTTCGAAAATTATTAAAAATTCATGGTGAACTGAGGTTACTTAGGTGATAATATTTTACGTTCTGATATTCTAGTTCATGAAATTAATATAAATAGAATTTATGGTTTGCCGAAGGTCCATAAACCTAATTGTCCGCTTCAACCTGTGGTCTCTTTGATAAATTCACCGAAATATATGAAATGGCTCATTTATTTCAGAATGTTCTTAAAAAAATCTTTAACAGTACCTAAAACTCAAGTAAAAAATTCATTTGAATTAAAAAATATAATTATTTTAAAAAACTATTCCACCTGATCATATTATGATTTTTCTAGATGTATCATCTTTATTCACTAATATTCCAATTGGTTTAGTAATTAATAGTATCTTAAGTAAATGGATTAACATACAATTTTTTACAGGTTTACCTTTAAATAAATTTGAAGATAGAATACAATTTTTAATGGAACAAACAGTTCTTGAATTCAAACATAATTTCTACAGAAAAATACACAGAACACCCATTGGATCTCCCATTTTACCAACCTCAGCGGATAAAGTTATGCCAGACTTTGAATCTTTTATCATACAAAATTTATATTTTTCCATACATACATGTGTCAAATATGTCGATGACACTTTGATGACACTTTCATTATTTTACCAAAAAATAAATTACAATATGTCATGAATCATTTTAATTCTTATCATCCATTCTTTTAATTCTTATCATCCTAGACTTAAATTTTTACATGACATTGAAGTTGATAATTACATTTCCTTTTTGAATGGTAAAGTTATAAAAACTGTTTCAGTTCTGATTATTACTGATTTGTATCGAAAATATACTTATTCGGATAGATACTTGAACTCTTTTTCTATACATCCAATAAAACATAACATTTCTACAGTAAAAAATCTTGTTGACACAGCCTTTAAACTAACACGTGAATCTTTTCATAAATCAAACATTGAGTTTATTTTAGAAAATCTTTTTCCAAATAATTATCCAATAGAATTTATTTAAACACAAATTAATAGCAAAATCAAAACAATTGAAGATTCTCTAACGAAAAAAAGAAATACAAATACTGATAATAATTTTAACTTCAAACCATCTGTTTCTATTCCCTTCCATGGTAAGTTATCTTTTGGTATTAAAAAAATATTGAATGATTTTGATATCACAACAACTTTTACAATTTATTCAAAACTAGATCAATTTATAAAATTAGGCAAAGATTCTCTAGATAATTTTTAACCTAACAAATTAAAAATATTAGTAGCATTAAATGTTCTTTATTAAGAAGAATGGTGATAATTGTTTAAATGTAATTTCAGATCTAAAAAATTATAGTCCTGTATATAATATAATGCCACTTACGGTTTTCTTAATTGCACTACCAATTCATCTACAGTTTGAAGACTCTGAGCGTAGCAGTGATCTTTGATGTAGCCCCATAGAAAAAAGTGACATGGGTTCAGATCCCGTGAATATGGCGACAATTCTAGGCCTCCTCATACAAATTTAGGGGTTCCTAGACCGTTGAATCGAGCATCGTAAACTTGACCTATTATCTCGTAAACCTCCTGGGTCCGCTGTGACGCCGCACAATGGGAGGAAATTCACATTTTTCATTCAAAAATGTCCAGAGCCTTCAATTTTGGTCCAATTTTTTAAAAATTGAATTTCATTAAATTCTAAAGAGCTTGACGCTCTAAACTTTTGTCTCTTCTACTTGTTTATTAATAATTTTTTCACTCAAAGTATGGAAAAACTGAAATTTTCTACATAAAAATTCTTTACGCTTTAATAACTGATTAGGTAAACTTTATATTGTCTAAATTGAATGTTTAGGGACTCATAGAATACAAATAATTTTCTCATTAGTCCATTTATTTGTTATAAACAAAATTTATGAACAAATTAGAAAATAGTCTTATTATCGGAAAAAAATGTTCTGTTTACTAACGGTGCTTCATATTAATGTAGGAATGATATATAATTACAAGAATAATTTAAAACTTTATAATAACCATTGTTGTAAACAATTCTTATGGCAAAATATTAAAATTTCAGATTTTTTCAAATTAGAATTTCCTTCTAGCACCAAAACGACTTCAGGTATTTCTTAAAATAATAAATATTTAATAATATTTGATAAAATATAACAATTTTAATTTTTATAAACAAATTAGAAAAACAAATTCAAAATTTTGGCCCTTTCGCATAGAAATTTTTTTGTTTTTGCAATGGAAATGTTTTAAGCTATTCTATGAATGACTGCTAGTCACAAAAATATTAGAAAAGTTAACAGTAACAATTGTTATAAATAATTCTCGTGATAAAATTATCAAATTTAAGATTTTATTCAATTTTAATTTTCTTTAATCGCTAGAATGGCTACTGATATTTCTGAAAAATGTATCTTTTATAATATATAGCAAAATACAACAACTCAAATCTTTATAAACAATTTAGATGAACAAAATCCAAATTTTGTCAATTTCACGTAGAAAACAATCTGGTTCCTTCAAATAAATAATTTAGAAATAGGATTCTTTTCCGTAGCCATGGTATTCAGAGTCATCTTTTGTTTTAATAACTTTCACTTGTTTTAATATTCCCTTTCAGAAATATCTGCATTGGACTAAACGTTTTCTTTTCACAGTCGTATTCTTTTCCGCATTACATTATATTTGTTTTCTTTATTTGTTTCATTTTATAATTCTGGGATTTTGTGTATAAATAGATGTAAGTACTACATAATTTTAGGCAATTGTAAACAAATTAGTTGGGATTAATATTTGTCCAATAAATGCTGTTCCATTAAGACAAATGGATGCATTACAAGTTCTCAAAGAGACCCTATCCAATTTTTCGATTTCTAATTCCAATGGAGGTGTGGAAGATTTGGCGCAGTATTTAAAAAGAGAATTTAATTCAAGCGATAAACAACTGGAAAAGGTTAGAAACAAATTAAATCATGATTTCATCCCTCATTTAAAAAGGAAATGGAAGAGTTCAGCATTTAGTAAAGCTTGTTTCAACAATAAGTTTACAGATTGGTTGAACACATATTTTATCGTGGAATTCCTACCTGAAAGAAATGACAAATGCGGAAGGCCGAACTCAGGTGACTTTGCAGAATATTTTACTTCAACAAAACGAAGGAAATTAATGGATGTACGTGAAAAATATACTGCCTCGAAATAAGAGAGACTTTTTTACGCTCGCTAAATCTATGTGATAGGAAGAAAGTGTCAGAATTCAATAATTCAATTTTGCCTTCCGATGAAAATTAAAATATGAATGATTTCCCGATTCCTTACACATCAGAAGAAGCTTCGGCGATAATAGAGGAAGCTGATTTGTTTAAAAGTCAGTATTACATGATCCATATGTAGGCAAAAAAGAGAAATGCTGACATTTACCCAGCATACGACAATTTGGCAAAAGCTAAAGAAGAATGTGATCCAGATTCGATTAAGTTAACGGAAAAGGGGTTTACAATCGGTTTAAAATCTTTATTAGATCATACGATTTATTGGATTTTTAAAAATCGAGATATTTCTCTTACATTTACGGATAGAAGAAAACCTCATAATTCGAAGTTAATTGTGAAATACGGTTGTGATGGTTCGTCAAGCCAAAACATGTACAAGCAAAAGAAACATGATCCAGATATGGTGGATAATAGTATCTTCACGGTTTCAATGCTACCACTAAGGCTTCACTTAGAGAATTTGGTAAATTCTGTATTATGGCAAAATCCTAATCCATCGTCAACATCATATTGCAGGCCAATACTATATGAATTCGCAAAAGAAACTCCAGAAAAAACCAATTTAGTAATATCATAATTTCAAAAATAAATCGATAAAATGACGCCCACAATAATAAAGAACGATTCCGGTACTTTTGTGATAAAAACTGATATGATGTTGACGATGCTCTACCAAAAAGTTTGCCAGGCTCTTTCTGGAACTTTATCATCTATGACCTGCTGCATTTGTCAAGCTATACCTAAAGAGATAAATAACTTAGATAAAATGAAAGGCAAAGTTATAGATATCAAGTCATAGGATTATGGATTGTCAACACTACATGCTAGGATTCACTTTATGGATAATCTTTTACATATAGCCCATCGATTCGATTTTGAGAAATGGCGAGTAGATATGGATGTATATAAAGATTTGAAAAAGAAGGCGAAGACTCAAATTTGCAAAGCTTTTCATCAGAAGACAGGATTGGTAATATTATTATTATTATACCATTAAGCCATTTCCCTTTCGGGGTAGGCGTGACTCACTCGGCAGGGGAAAGGAGTAGTGTGTGGAGAGGATAGAGATTTTTCAGATTGATCCAGAATTCTCGTGCTATATAAGTAAATAACACGTTCGTTCCGCAACACTGCTCCGACCCAGGTTGCTGATCAATCCCTCTAGCAATCACCCCAAGCGAAGAACCTCACGAAGTCATTATGTAAGGTTCCCCACTTGGGTCCATTAATAGCCAAGGTCTTTGTTTCAGGTGTCATTCACTCTACTGACACTCTTTTTATTAACTATTTGCCGCCATACTTTCCCGTCCAGGCATACTTCTCTGGCTTCTTTTATGTCCATGCATTTTTTCATGCAGGCTCTCGTGTTTCTGTGACTTCTTATGTCTCTTCTAAGTAGGGTCTCATTCACAC
>NC_046662.1:148101173-148117316 GCF_010883055.1 Belonocnema kinseyi
TCCGAATTGTCTCCTAAAATAGTCTCTGAAAGCCTCTAGTATTCCATCTGCATCATATACCATTTCCCCCCTACTATTTCTCATGTTGAAAATTTCTGTACTGTTGTTTCCTTTCATTTTTTTATAAAGTAGTTTCCTGCTTCCTTCAAAGTCGTTTCGTATTTTTATCTCTTATTCTGCTCTAATTGTATCGGTAATAGATGCAGTAAAATAAGGCTCAGGCACATCCAATCACGGGAATACCGCGTACATTCTGCATAAATTAACAAGTACAGAGCCAACTGACTTGGAAACAGTTGAAATATATACTATGGAAACCGCAAAACTGTATGTACGTATATACCCTTGGTACCACATGCCTGTAACTGTCCATAAGATATTATTGCATGGAGCTGATGTTATGAAACATTTTCCATTACCAATTGGACAGTTTTCCGAAGAACAGATAAAGCTCGGAATAAAGACTACAGGAATATTCTAGAGCTCAATTCACGCGTTACTGCTAACACTGATTTAGCACACAAACTGTTAGTGAGTTCGAATCCATGTATCAGTTACGAAAGAAGAAATATTTCAAAATTCTGAAATTTATGAAAAAGTGTTTGTTTTTCTGCATTTATTGCCAATCCCGTTTTCTGATATGAATCTCTGCAAACTTAGGGGTTTGCCTATCAAGTCGGTGGGTTATTGTCAAAAGATTTTATATTGAGTATATCTTAGCATGTAAAGTTATGATTCATTCTCAATCTATTGTGATTGAAACTCCGACTTTTTCTAAGTGAAATTTCCAAAATTTGGAATTTGTTTATCTAAATTGTTTATAAAGAGTTAAGTTGTTATATTTTATCAAATATTATTAAATATTTATTATTTTAAGAAATACCTGAAGTCGTTCTGATGCTCGCAGGAAATTATAATTCGAAAAAATATGAAATTTTAATATTTTGCCATAAGAATTGTTTATAAGAATGGTTATTATAAACTTTTAAATTATTCTTGTAATCATATATGATTCCTACATTAATATGAAGCACTTTTAGTAAACAGAGATTTTTTACCGATAATAAGACTATTTGCTAATTTGTTCATAAAATTTGTTTATAACAAATGAATGGACTAATAAGCAAATTATTTGTATTCTATGAGTCCCTAAACATTCATTTAAGACAATATAAAGTTTCAGTTTTTGTAAAAAGTTTCAGTTTTTCCATGCTTTGAGTAAAAAAATTATTAATAAACAAGTAGAAGAGACAAAAGTTCAGAGCGTCAAGCTTTTCAGAATTTAATGAACTTTAATTTAAAAAAAATTGAAAATCGGACCAAAATTGAAGGCTCTGGACATTTTTGAACGAAAAAAGTGCATTTCCTCTCACTGTGTGCCGCGCCTAAATTCCTTTTATCGAAATTGCTGCCCATGCTGATAACTTCTGAGGTCGCAAAGTTTTAGATATGAAAACAGTTGGATTTTGTAATCTTCAAAACCGACAATTATTCTTGCTAACATGGCCATTTAAATGAAAATGTGCTTCGTCTGAAAAAGTATTAATTTTTTTCAAGTTCTCCGTCTTCAAACATTCCAGTTATCGTTTTGCAAAATTGAACACGTTGTCATATGTAACGTTCGGATAACTGATACGGTTCGCCCTGACACATCGTGTCTACGGTTTTGTACGATTCCATTTTCGATAAAATTATCAATAACTCTATAGAAAATCAAATTAAAGAAAGTTAAATAATCGGAAAAACGTCAAAAAGTTTCTCGCAACTCGGCTGATGCAATGCATGTAAATATGTGCATAATACATTTTCACCTTTTAAGAGTATTTTCGCTGGCAAATCGATGCGTTCCATACTTAGTACGAATCACCAAAAGCAGCTATATACACTTTTCCTCAGAAAAAGAGACACTCGACAAGATGAACTTTTTCTTTCATCGTAAGGTCACTCATTTTGACTCAAACGTTCCTGCTTCCAATATGTCTAAAATAAAACTGTAGGTTCTCAGGTTTGCTACCTTAAATATTACGGCCACTGCTTAAGTTGAAGAGGGGGAAAACGTGCATTTAGCTTAAGCAAGTCTTTTTCGGTCACCCTGTATTTTTTAAACAATTTTATCTTATTTTAAGAATTTAATTTCTTTTAAAATTTAATTTTCTTTTAAAATATATTTTTTAAGCAATTTTGTTTCTTCCACAATTTTAAATTTAACTGATACTCACATTTCGGCTCTCACAGAGTCCAAAAATCATAACATTTTTCGGTATCTGTATGTTTGTCTCTCTGTATGTATGCTTAGCTGAATTTGGTAGTCTCGCTAACTTTCAAAGCATTTATCCAAACAAGATATCTAAAAAAATTATTGAAAAAAAATTTAATTCCCTCACCAAATTTATTTTCTAAACTATTTTATTTCTCCTGCAATTGCATGTCTGCAGCAATTAGAAACCGTAAACTACAGTTAATAGTTCATGTAATGAATTGCTTATTACAGCATTGTCATATTATTCACATTATTTTTTTTTCTTGAAAAAAGATCTTTCTTTTTTCGCTCCACTGGGAATCGAACCACATAACTTCTGATTTCCGTCAGGAAATTTTCCATTAAGCTATCAGAGAGATCATAATAAGAATCTTAATTCAAGAAAATAACGCTTATTTTTAGCTGGGTGTTAATGGTATAAGCAATTATTTAAAATGAGTTTGTTACATAATCAGCGAATGGTAATGTACCAACAGTCGATAACCCGCCAAAACCATGGAGGCAGAAAATCCACAATATCGATCAAGTTAAGAATCTTCAATAACAGAAAATGCTTAACGTCCTAATTAGACTTCTGCCTCCATGGTTTTTTAGGGTTATCTACTACCGGTAAAGTACCACTCGCTGATGATATAACAGATTTATTTTAAATAGATACTTCTACGATTAACACCTAGCTAAAAAATTAGCGTTATTTTCTTGAATTAAGGTTCTTATTCTGATCTCTCTAATATACTTAATGGGAAAGCACCTGACCGGAAATCAAAAGTTCTGTGGTTCGATTGCCAGTATTTCCAGTAGAGCAATTTGAAAAAACTATTTGCATCTAGTCTGAGTGAGACGTCCAGCATTTTCTGTTATTCAAGATTCTTAACTTAATCGATATTGTGTATTTTCTGCCTCCATGGTATTGTAGGATTTTCTACTCTCGATAAAGTACCATTCGCTAATGATATAACAGATTCATTTTAAATCATACTAAATTTTTAACAATTTTTTTTCAAATTTCAGATCTTCCTTAGTTCTATTTTTGAAAACATTATTTTCTGGCATCTTGGCAATAAGAATATTGCTTAGAATAAAAAATACATATATTCATGAAATAAAACTAATAACCACAGTTTATTTAATTTATTATTGTATACTTTGTTATTTTATTCTTTAACTATGATTCACGTGCTTTGATTCATAAATATAGCTGCCTCGTAAAATGTACCATTTTATATGTTTCATAATGTCAGCAATCTTATTCCGGGAATTTTCTATTATTGTGAAATTCCAAATGAAGCAATGTCATAAACTGTTGCAAATTTAATTATTCGAGAATTTGTTCTAATTTTGAAAATTTGCTATTGTGAATAGGACATTAGTTTACTGTTTTATGAACTTTTTAAATTGTATTATTATTTTTGTTTCCTTGGAGTTCTTCGTTACATTCATATTTCTTGAACTTGTTCTTATATTTGATTTCCTTATTGCGTCATGTCAAACTTAATGTCTAAGCCGAGCTTATCGTTTTTTTGCTCTCCCTTTCTTACGCATAGTCTTGTTGCTCGGTTTCCCAATTTTCTTTTCTCGTCTCGTCAGTCCGCGTTCGCCAAGCAACAAGTTCTGTTGATTGTATACGATTTTAAATGCAAAGTTTGTATTTACTTCTAATCAACACCGTGCTTTTACGGCGGAGATTTCTTAATTAAAGTGCTGTGGTTTTAATTGACTTAACCTAAACATGTAAGTCTCACTAACAGAATTGATCAGTCGTGACAATGTTTAGTCATTTTTTAGTGTTCAAAACATTGGTCCTGCCTAGCCAGATTTTCCGATTCATTGATTGAGTTCTTGTGCGAGGACTATTTGCTCAAATTCTGGTAGACCTTGTTAGAGTCAAATTGAACTAGTAGCTTGTGATTTTTTGACTGAATGCGCAGTGTGAAACGTCAATGGATTGCGACTTAAACAGTATTTTGAATTTAAACATTTTGTGGCATTTGCTAGTGAGCTGATTTCATAAATTTTTTATTTATGATAAAGCATTAATGAGTGTCTGTGAGTAAGTGACTATTAAATTGGATGCATTTTCTGGATTTCCGAAGGATTTTCTCAATTTTTCCAGAATCTTTCCGGACAGATGTCCATTGATTTCGTAACCTTCACACGGTTTCGAAGGATCGGTTAGCATTGGGTTGTCAATACTACCCAGATTATTGTTTATAATTCAGCGTCTGGTAAGTTGAAAACATTCAACCTTTACTGTCATCGATTCGAATTGAGAAAGTGAAGATTATTTCGAAGAATGTAATTGTAATCGATTTTACGAATATCACTCAGACTTCTAAGAATTAAAGGTTGGAAATGACTTCTAACCATTAATTCAACGAACTTGGAATATTTTAATTTTTTGATAATTTAAGTGAGAAAATTCTATTTCGAGCTACCTTGTGGAGGAAACCGAGCTTTGCTCTCGGATACAAACTGCTTTTGAAAATACTTTAAAATTAAGATAGTACGCTAAAGGAACTTTTGTCTCAAGACTTGAGTCCTTGGAGAAAAATTGGATGCGTTTCCAGGCTTAACATTGCGAGTTAGTAAAGGTTTGCGATCAGAATGCCACAAACATTTGTTTTACTAGCAATTTCTATGCAACTACCGAAGAAGTATATCTAGTCGCGAAGGGAGCCTTTATGGGCGAACTGGAAAAACTCTTAAATGAATTTGCTTCTTCGTCTATGAATGATTCAGCTACAAAAATCGCCAATAAAAGCTGAGTTTTCGAGTGCTCTGAAGGAAGTTTATAATGCAACATCGCAATGATAATATCGAAGTTTTATCTGCCTTGGAAGAACCAGCGAACAAATGTTCATCATCGATAGTATATATTACTGTAGAGAAATTAGATTATCATTCTCCTCGCGATTAGGAAAATTCTCTTGGTAATTCCGCAAATCCTCCAACGTTTGACCAATTGAAAACATTGTTACAAACGAGGGCTCGGACCTTGGAAGTTCCAGAGTCTATTCCAAATCAGCCAAATTCAAATTATGTACCAATTGTTTAGGGTCTCATTTATTTCCTAATTATGCTTCGAATAACTTGTGTCAGATTTTTCAGGGGAAAAATCATACGGTACTTTATGACCCATCTTCAGGCGGTTTTGATAATGCAGATTTCTCAGAAGAAGTCACCATTTGCTCTTCTGACAACAGCAATAGACAATGTGCCTACATCATCCGATCAAACAAAGTATGTTCGAGCATTTATCGATCAAGGCTCAGAGGTGTTCTTCCAAATTTGGTTTCTTAACGCCCAGAGCAGCAAATTAGTCTTAAGGAATGGATTGATCTCACTGTCTTTAATTAAAATTGCGTACTTCTGTGTAAGTGCTCCAATTAATCTAATTTTAGGAGTAGATGCACATGCAGTATTAGTTGAACAAGGTCTTCGAAAGTGTCACCCGTGCTCTCCTTTAGGTCAAAATTCCGTATTCGGATGGATTCTCTGTGGAGCTAAAGGCACCAACTCATCGTTGGATTCACCTAGAGTAAATATGTTTCATTGTTCCAAGAGTGAAGAGCTTTTCTTTGAACTTTAAAAATTTTGAGAGGATTCAGAAGTTGTGCCTCCTAAACATTTCCGGACAACTCAGAAAGAAGAGTGTGAAAAAAATTTCTACAGAACTCACTCTAAGACTAAATATGGGAGATTCGCCGTGCATCTGCTTATCAAGAGTGACATCGCATCGTTAGGAGATTCCTGTGCTGCAGATTTTCGCATGTTACTTTATATGGAACAGCAGTTCAAGCAAGATGTTTATCTTCAAGAAGCGTATTCCTAATTCATGGAAAAATACCATGAACTTCAGCTTATGAAGTCCGTTAACATCCCTGCAGATCCAAGGAGAATCTCGGGGTCATTTTTCCTTTCATATCATGGAGTTTAGAGTAAATCTAGTTCAAGCACAAAACTACAAGTAGTTTTTAATAGAATTCGGCGATTAAGTCGAGGCATTTCATTAAACGAGTGTCTTTATGCAGGGCAAAAATTACAGTTAAATATTTCAGATGTCTTGCTGCAGTGGTGCCTTCACTTCATTGTCTTTTCTGCAGATGTGAAAAAAATGTATCGACAGATCATCGTCCACGAAGATGATCAGAATCTCCAACTTATCTGTGAAGTGAAAGTAAAAATAAGCCAGTGCAAGTTTTTCCATTTAGTACTGTCACATATGGTCTGACTTGTGCCCCATTTCTAGCTCTTCGCACCGTTTAGCAGCTTGGTCTTCATTAAGAGGATTGATTTCTCTTGGCTACTACAGTGATGAAAAATTTCAACTATGCCAATTATGTCTCATCAGGAGCGGCTAATTTGGAAGATGCTATTGAATTACACAACCAACTACATGGTCCCTTCACGGCGGGCGGCTTACCACTGAAAAAGTGAAAATCAAACAGTCATGAGCTAATGTATCGCATTCAGGATGAACTGCACGAGTTATCTTCAGATATATCTTGGCAGTCAGAAACATCCATTTCGATGGTTGGTTTAACTTGGCAACCCAGTACCGATTTTTTCGTTTTCCTGGTTGATCATAGGCCTATTACAAGTATCATCATGAAGTGCCTGGTAGTCAGTCAGTCAGCTCAATTATTTGATCGTCTAGGATGATTGAGACCTATTATCATCGTCGCAAAGATCTTTATCAAGGAACTCTAAAGGCTTAATCTATCATGGGATGATCCTTTGCCTGAAGGAGCTCGCCATCGCTGAATAAAATACTATGAAGGTCTTCCTCGTTTCTCCGCAATAAGAATACCTCAGTGGATAGGATTTCGTTCGTCGATGTGCTATTTCAAATTTCATGGCTTCGCTGATGCGTCTGAAAAAGCATATGGTGCTGTCGTTCATTCAACGACAATTTCGGCTAACGGAAATTGTTTTATTGGACTCATTTTTTTAAAAACAATGGTGGCTCCTGTTTAAACTGTTCCGCTTCCTCGTCTCGCGCTAGTGTTTCAGTTTTGTTAGCTCGTTTCGTCGCTCACCTTTAAATTCAACTGCAGTTTGATTCTACTCTACATTTGTGGTCTGATTCTATGAATACAATTCATTAGATTTCAACAGTGAATACAAGATGGATGACATACGTTCCGAATCGGGTCTCAGAAATCCAAACGACCGTTTCTTTAGCAATTTGGCATAATGTTTCGGGTGCAGATAATCTAGCTGACCGCGGCTTAAAAGATAAAAGAGTGGCCTTTATCTCTAGGTGACCCTCCAGAGAACACAGTGACCAAAGAAGAACGTCGAGTCTCTGTCAACGTAGCAGTTTGTGTTAATGAATCGTGTGAGCTTCTGAGTCGTTATGCATCTTTTGACAAATTACTACCAGTTACTGCTTGGTGTCTTCGATTTCAAAACACTTTGAAATGATGTTCTATTATCATCTCTCTGGCTTTAGTTGCATCGGATCTTCGAACAGCACTTTTATTCTAGATTCAGCAAGAACAAGGTCACTATTTTTTTAATGAAATCACCGCTCTTAAAAATAATTAATTCTCTTCTAAGTTATGATGAGAACTCTTATCACCCGCGATAGTCATCTTCGCTGTTTTCATGGGGGTGTCCAACTCACCCTTGGAACGCTACGTCAATCTTATTGGATTCTTTAAGGTCGCAGTTTGGCATGGCCATTGATTCATCAGTGCATTCAATGCGTCAGAAATAGAGGAAATACTCAGCTAAAGCTGATGGGTGACCTCTCTTCCATCCGCATTACTCCACCTTAACGAGCATTCAGCAACACTGAGGTAGACTGCTAGACCTCATTTCATCTAAATTTGGTTTCCGATTACACTGCAGAAGCCTTCGAAGCTGCTTATATTCACTTCACCTCTCGCCATGTTTTTTGTCGAACGTTGTCTAGATACGAAGGTACGAATTTTGTGGGAGCAGATCGTCAACTACAGGAAATTTTTGAGGCATCAGTAGAGTTCGTTTTAGTCGCTACATATCTTGCTTTGCATTGTATCCATTCGAGATTCAATCCTCCTTCAGCACCTCACTTCGGACGTTTATGGGAAGCTGCAATTAGGTCGTCGAAATTCCATCTTCGTCGAATCATTGGAGACTCTACATCGACGTTTGAAGAAATGCCGAATCTATTAACAAAAATTGAGGCTTGCCTCATATTTGGCCTCTCAGAGCTCAGTCAGATGATTCAACAAACATTTATGGCCTCACACCAAGACATTTTCTCATCGGAGGTCCACTGAATGCAATTTTAGAACCCTCGCTTGCAAACGTACTTCCAAATCGATTTACTGGCTGGCAGTTGCTTCAGAAAATATATGTTCATTTTTAAAAGCGCTGGTCAGCTGAGCATTTCAAAGAACTTCAACTTTGATTGAACTGAACTACTTCATTGCCATCCATACAGATTAGAGATTTAGTTCTCATTGGACATGAGAACCATCCACCTACTAAATGGCCTGTGGGTCGGGTTCTATAACTTCATTTTCACAAGAATCCCTTAGTTCGGGTTGTCACTCTTAGAACAAAGACTAGCACACTCAATCGACTAATCGTTAGATTGTGCCCTCTTCCACGTTTGTCTTAAGCGCCGTAATCATGAGTCTATTTCGCTTATTTCGTCTGGGTTGAAAGCGGGCGGAATATTGTGCATTGGACATTAGTTCACTGTTTTATGAACTTTTCAAATTGTATTTCATTTTCGTTTCCCTCAAGTTCTTCGTTACGTTCATATTTCTTGAACTTGTGCTTATATTTGATTTCCTTATTGCATAATGTCAAACTTAATGTCTAAGCCGGTCTTATTATTTCCGTGCTCTCTCTTTCTTACACATAGTCTTGTTGCTCGGTCTCACAATTTTATTCTTTCGCCTTGTCACTCCGCGTTCGCAATGCAACAAGTTCTGTTGATTGTATAAAATTTTACATACAAAGTTTTAATCTATTTCTAATAAAGACCGGGCTTTTACGGCGTCATTTTGTAAATTAAAGTGCTGTGGTTTAAATTGACTTGACGTAAATATGCAAGTCTCTCTACCAGAATTGATCAGTCGTGACAATGTGCAGTCGTTTTTGAGTGTTTCAAAACTTTTTATTTTAAATAGAACGAAGACAAAGAAATAAATCTGAAAAAATATAACCTTGAAGTTTTTAATCGAGTTAGAAATTTGCGCTAAATTGTATTGCTTAGTAACTTCTAGCGTAAAGCCAGTATAAACGCAACTTAGGGAACGGCCTTAAATTACGTAAGGGATTTTTTTTAGATTATTAACCCCTCCCTTTACCACATAAGAAAGCATAACATTCCCTTGACCCCCCCCCCCCCATTAGAACTTCTTACGTAATTAAATATATTTCATATTTTTTATTTCGATTACAATATTTTGATTATAATAAAGTATACGTTATCATATAAATTACATGAGATACAATATAAATTATAATTTTATTTTGTATTTTTAATAGTAATTAAGAACTGGTGTGCAATTGCAAAACTTTAAGTTTTCCATACAGTTGACTTATACTCTAAGTTTTGATATAAATTGTGTTCATTTTGATAATTACATACGAGAGTCGTTGTCACCCTCCCTACCCCACATAAGAATAAATAAAGTATTTCTACTCCCCCCACCCTGAAACCCTTACGTTGTTTAGCGACGTTACCTTAGCAGCAGAAGCCAGTCAAGTGAAGTCGAATCACTTGTGTTTACAATTATAAATTTTTCGCGATGTTTGCAATAAATCGTGTCTTTAACCAAGAACCAAAAATGTATGCATTGCTAAATGCGACTGTGATTACCCCGAGTATAAATTTGGTGCCGTTCGCTGGAGCAATCGGCTATTTTCTTTTTCTGGTAAGTACTGCTTCTTTTAAATACCCACCTGACATTAGTTTACGTCTTTAAACTGAAAGTTGTGCATTGTATTAATTTCAGTAAAATATTTAGACTTATTTGTTCAAAAAAATATTTCTTCGCGTCATATTTAGGTACCTTGATGTCTCCTTTAGACTCTACTCGATCGCATATCTTTGTCCTATTTATTCCTAACGTTTTTTTTCAATGATGTGGATTCGCAAGTGCAAATGGTCCATCTTACGACAATTAAACTATTTTGTGCATTTTTCGTAAGTTTTAACGCTCTAAAAATTAGAAATTTGTCCTGTTTGCAGCCATAACGACATCCGCAGAATCTCTACAGGACCGGGCGCCAATCAAGAAGATTGAACACGTTTCCGGCGAAATTGCTGTAAATTTTTACCTAAACCCACATATCACAAGCGTGGAATTGATGGACTCGCGAAACCACAGGAAATAGAACGACCTAAGTCAGACCGGCTTCGGCATTTTCACCGCAATTGGCTTAGCATTTCGTTGATACGCAGAAATGCTTTTTAGGCTATTAACCAGTAATAGTTTAGAAATTCCAAGAACACGAATAATCAGGACGGCTAGGTAAACAGAATATTTTGTGTGTAACTGCCGCAACTCCCTTAAAGGTTCGAAAACTGATACTAGTTGCCTAACAGCCTTTGACGGAACACCTGCAGAGCTAATGACATGAGAGTGACATAAATAGTATTCTAGCACACTTAGGGCCGCATTGTGCTTTTGGATGTAAGTACATCCCACATGAGTTAAACCAACTGATAGAATGTATCCTATGTGCTCGGGGTGTGCATGATTAGCTCTGCAGTGATCATCGGGAATGTCTTGGCTCAAAATGTGGGGACAGTACGCTAAAGTGGAATTCATACCGTTTTGACACGCTAAAGCTAGTTCTATCCAAGGCGGCAGGATAAAGCTGACAAAAATAACGAATTTCGGCCTTTAACCTGCTGATACTAGCATTAGCCAAATACAGGTGGCTAAATTTCAAATTTGTTCTATGTCTATTGCAAAATGTAAACAATGACCCATATTTTTCGGTGGTGAATATCATGCTGTCTCTTTCTTCCTTCTTCTATCTTCTTTCGGTTAATACTTAGGTTTATCACTGTTGTGAGCGTTCTTGTACAAATCGGTAGTCTTAAGACACATTATGTTGAAATGTTGATTGATCAGAAAGAAAGTTTTAGAAATAAGTTCAATGAAAAGTTTGCTGAATTGTTAGTAAAAAACGACGCAAATAGTTTTTACATGGACGAAGAGAAGTATAACACTTATTTAAAATATATTAAAAGTGCGAAAGAAGCTAAAAACTTGAAAACGATACACCGCCGAAGATTACAGCGATTTGATGTTTTCTTTGTTGGAGGTGTAGACAAACTAATTATTTCTTTGAATTAAGGTAATTGTTTAAGTACATAAAAAAGTTCAGAGTCTCTTTAAAATGTATAAAATTTGACGAAACTATATTGAATTTCATAACTATAGGTGAAAAAAATATCAAATATTATGATAAAAATGACAAAATGTTGGATATCCTGTCTAATACTCACATTTTTGTAGGACATGGTGGTAAAGATCGAATATATATAGACATATATTAATTCAGGTACAGAGAGATTTCTGATTACCATCTTTGTCGCTTTTACGGCATTAGTCGAGACCCTGGCCTGGCGAACGCTCCAAAACTTAACGAGAAGTGCTAAATTTTCTGCAACTACGATTTTTAGACAGCCGTCTCCATTGCACACACTAAAAATATTTATATCGAACATTTACAAATAAATTGTAACATAATATACAGATGTATTTAGTTAATTTTTATCTTCTGAGGATAATTTTAGTGTCTCATATTCAAAAATTAACCAAACATCACATTTGTTATAAGAATAGTTCTAGGAAATATCTATTGTACAATAAGAGAAAAGAAAGAGAATCTGGATTGAGTTAAAACCAATTTACGAGAGGAAAAGGAAATTTATGGAATAATCAATAAACAGGTAAATAAAACCCCGAATATATTATTGTATGGAACGCGGCCGGGTATATTTTATAGATTTTACTATTTATCTTTCTATCTTCCCGATAATTTCAGTGTGAAAACTAACACAGAAAAGGTTCTCCAATTGCTCCTACATGTCAGTAAATCGATGATTTTAAAATCGGCAGTATAACCGGCGATGCACATATTCAGAATCTGCCTTTATGTCCACAGGTCAGAAAGGAGCTATGCTTCACACGCTTCTCTTGTTGTGATTGATCTGCCCTTAGGTCCGCAAGGTAGAACAAGGCAGAGCTGAATGTCCTTCTCATTCCTTTCTATATTCGATTACAGATGATTATATGACAGCCTCCCCCCCTCCCCCCATTATACCTGGATGTTCACGTCAGAGTGACGTCTAGTACCTTATACGAGAGACAAGAATAGCGACTTTTCCTTGTTTTGCTTTGCCTTTAGATCAAACATGATGCTTTTCGTTGTCCCTGGAACACATGTGATACCAGGCATTAGCAGCCGATTCTCGCATGTAATAAAAAAATTAACAGAATACAACGAACAAATAAGAATATTTATTATGAACAAGAGGGTCTGCTGTCGAATTTGGCGCTCGTTCCTTCGACAAGATTTAAAGGCGAGTAGAGCTTATTCATTCCTTTTTTCAAGGATCCCGGTGCCGGTAAGGGTTGCATCGTGTCATGTGATAAAAACCTTACCACAACTGCCCCAGTATTTCTTGGAGATAACATGTGGCCTATAATTTTGTCAAACCAATTTTCTATCTATTTTGAGATAGTTACTTCCCAAAAACAAATACAAAACATGTGTAAACTTTTGCTGAAATTTAATATTCAAGCCTGTCTCAACCATCGTCTTCGGACAGACTTGTACTTTCAAATGGTTAAAAGAAATACGCGAGTATAAATGTATATGGTGCATATTAACTATAAAGGCAACTTCATATGCTGACGGCCCCATAATTCACATACCTAATTTGTGTGAAGTGCGACAAATTTATCTCTAAATTTGACCGAAATTGCCTTTGGTGAACTAGGTACAGCTTTTCGTATTATAGGTATGTTAAAAAGGGGGTATTCTGCCTATTAAAATGGTAGTATGAAAACATTTCGAAACCAAATATCGCTTTGATTTTCCGAAAGAATAATTTAAAACTGTAAAAACGATATCGGTATTCTGTGGCGTGCTTTTCTTGTGTTTCGAAAACAGTACATCGAGGCTGTAAATATTTGTCCGTTTACCGAAAGTATTACAACACCTTCGTCTTGTTCTGTGGAATTAGAACATTTTTTCTTAAACTTAATACTGTAGCTATAATACCCAGCGGTGGTTATAAGTGGTGTGTTGCGAGACAATGTAGTAGATCGATTTTATGAATTAAATGGGAGAAGATAATCATAAAAGCAAATTGAAAAGCTCAGGCGTGTCTTTAAAAACATAATACGAAGGAATCTTCACGCAAATGGATAAAATGAGGGCAGCGGCTACCTTGCCACAGAAATTTGGAGTGCGATTATACTAAATTAAAAAAAGTGGCGGTAGTATTAAAAAATTGCATTTAAAATCACCCTCTTGTTATTAACGAGCCCACAAACCCACAATATGCGTTTTTTGGGGACGGATGGAGGATACCCGGTGTTCCAACCAAATAAATGAGAGTAATACCTTGATGTTCCATCTTTACATCCAAAAGTTTTAACATTTGGGAAGTTTCCTGTTCATCCTCTAGACGTATACTTCTTAGATGACGGTAAAAATTAAAAGGAGCCAACAGTACAGTTGTGAACAATGCTGAGGGTTTAATTAGTGTCAGGCATTTCCACCGCAGACTATTACGATTTTCTCTAACATAATTTCATAATAGACTGCCACATTTTTTGTGCATCCACATCAACTCAATGCAAATAGACGGGACGGGAGCGTTTCTCCAGAAAGCATTGGAGTAGGCTGCTGAAACAGGTATCTTTGATTTCAATACCAGGGGTGGACAAAATAAATCAAACATTATTATCTATCTCGAGTATTTACTCGTGAAGACCCAGATCAGAAAAAGAACAGAATAACTTTTGCGATCAGCACCCTGACAAGTGGATGCACGGTATTTTTAACAGAAATGTAAAGGATCAGTCGATGACGCAACAAATAACATTTACTTACCTCAAAATTACCTGGATTTAAATTGGACACGGAGGGTTTAATTTTGGCGCGTTAAAAAGGTGTCATTTCCTCTATAGCATACCTTCGCCACATTCTGAGGCAAGACATGCCCGATGATAGATGCAGAGCGTGTCATGCACATATGAAGCACCTTAGACAAATACTATCTTGTTGTCTAACTCATGCGGGAGGAACGAAGTCTGATTTTTATTCTTATTTGGACATGAAGTGAGTCTCAACTCACCGCTTGATCCAGCAACTAATTCTCAAAGTTCCTAACCAATCAATTCTGATCCTCCGGTGATCAGAATATCTTGTTTAGAGTAGCATGGCTTTCTTCGAAAGCTTATGCGTGCATGGAAAGAAAGGGATTTGACTAGAATTCTAAAGAAATTTCACACACAAACTCTTCAATAATAGAAATAAATGTATTTAGTACAATTATGTCTTTGGCGTAGACCACTAAAAATCTACAAAGTTCTTTTTAGTGAAACCGATCACAGAGACCAAACGAAAGAAAAGTTCCCATAATATATTATGGGAAATCAAATAACGAGAAATCAAATAAGAAAAATTAACCATGATGAAACATGGCAACCTCAGACACTATCACTTCAAGAAAGAATTTGCCGTCTTACTGTTGAGAAAATCACATACAGTCCTTGAGACGATCCAAAAAGTTGACGCACTAAGTAAAAGTAATACTGCACAGCGGGAAACATGGCATCAAAGAAATATTTTAGCCGTGCGTGGCAGCTAGCCACGCTATGCGACTTTGCACACCTTTGGTCGGACCAGAAGTAAATCTCACGCTTCTCAGCTTCTCGACGTTTGATCTCACCTATTTGTATCGTGAGCTAATTTACGTCTTCCACGCATGTGCATTGCAGAATTATCTGGCGCATAACCACTATATACCAGGGTCTGAGAAAATGTGCAGGTATTCCACTTTTTCGATGCCGAATAGATATATCTACCACCACTATTTTACGGCATCTTGTAATCGTGCAGATATCGAAAGCGAAAATCTGATCCGCATTTCGTCAAAGGCGCGTAACAGCTTTTTATTCGCACGAATACTCGGCTCCGTGGACGAGGGTCTGGTTGATGTCCCGTCCTAATTGTGAACATGTTGTCAGCGTCACGAAGATTTCCAAATACAGCATGATAAGTTAAAAAAAAAATAAAGTTCTTGAGTCTAGAAGGCTTCCAGTTGCACTTCGCTCCAGCATGGAACTATAACAAGAGGAGATGATTTGTTTACAAATAAATAAATAAATCGATTACATAACCATGGAATGTGCAATGGAAACTGCTGCATGACATCAATTTATCAAGTATAATATGTTGGCCAATAGAATCGAATTCTAATGAGGGATTTAAATAAATGACGCCAAATAGCTTACCTAAGCCTAATAGCTAAGTGTTGCTCAAAGGCATTCTTAATTCAGATTATTATCCATCAGTACGTTTGATCGCAAAGCGTGTGTCAATTCGAAGAAGTTTCTTATTATGTATTTGGTTTATCGGTAGTAACTGTTTCAGAAATAAACAAACATCAAAGGACAGTTGATTCACATGACCAAAATATTTGAAACTCGTAGTAAGATGCGCACACACACAATAACGTCAGTCCTTGTTCACCACTAAAGTTAAACCGAATTTTAACTCACAGCCACTGAAAATTAGTTTATATTACTTTGCGAATCTATTTAGCAGTCTGAATAGTTCATGTATTTATTACAGATAGAGAGTTATCACCTTTGTTTAAAAAATAAACAAATTAAACGATCCGG
>NC_046662.1:148117416-148129791 GCF_010883055.1 Belonocnema kinseyi
AGAGCCTTTGACCATGCCACTGGATGAATTCTCAGTTTGCAGATAGTGTGTCCCCCTGCGCCGAGGGTAACTGGTGAATGTGGCCTCAAACCTCGTAGGCAATCCAGACACAGGCTAGAAGCACAAAACCACCAAACTAAGGTATAAGTAAACCATTCTTATGACAGCATTACACTTATGAGTGTTGTACCAAACAGTGAATGCGATCCAGAACCAACGAACGAGCAGGGCACCCGACAATAGATCAGGTTTCGGAATACGGGCAGATGTCTGAAAGGCCGACTAGTTGCACAGAAAAAATGTAAGACCCTTCGAATCATAGCTAAACTGAACTGTACAATGGATGGTGAAGGCTGACTTATTATAAAGGTATAAAAACTAATTAACTGGCGAATTAAATTTCGGCTGTAAACATCATTCGTGTTGTAAAAACTGACTTACATGCTTATCTTTTTACAGCTTATCATATACTTAAGCTTGAAGTTTCTCGTAGTTTCGGATATAGGCGCACAAGGTATAGAATCTCGAGACGTCCCTTTCTAAAGATAATACGAGGTCTTTCGAATACAAGCGTGTAGGTTCAAAGGAAATCAAGACTTGAGGCCTTTTTATAAATATGGACACGTGCAGTATGATAGGCAGTATCGAAGGCTGTCTTTTTGGTCCCTATATTGAAAGTTTCTTCGTTCTGTTGATTGAAGGAATAAAATATAATTGTAATTTCTGTCCATAGGTGATTCCTACATAAAATTAATTAATTATAATGATTTTAACATAATATTCTGTAACACTATTTGAAAGTTGGTTTCTGTCCTAACGAAGTTATCATGGATACCGTCATTTTTTTCATCGTGAAATTGAAAAAGTATGGCAAAAAAAGAGGTTTCTAAGTGAAAATTTATAAAATATGTATAATTCTACGGTTCACTAACTACGTGTTCATTTGTTTCAGAAGTTCAAAGGGAGGAGGAAAAGGACATGGAACAGCTCTCAATGCATTGACGTTACTTGCGTTCTTATTTCTTCTTAATATTATGCAGGTAATGAACATATTTAACATCATTTTAGTACACTTTGCGGGTACAAAAATTCATAATTTCCAACATTTTCAACATCCATTATTTGAGCTTAAGGGTGCTGAAATAAGCACCCAACCTCACAATGGAAATGCCACATTTTACTCCATAACTATTAGAACATTTTTTGTGCCAATTTTTCACTTCGAATACAGATTTCATTCAAAACAGAAACAGGCCCTAATTATCTAAAAAAGTATGTAATTCTGGTATTTATTAAGGAAAGTGAGACAATTTAATTTTAAAGTTAGGAATTATTGTACACATCCTAACATATCCCTGTTAAATATTGAGTCGACTATGTCTATTCTATAACTATACTTTATCGAACACTAGGAATCAAACTTTCATTATGAAACTGAGAATACGATAACTACTCAATACTAGATCAATAAATATAGAACTAATTTATTGACCAAATATTTGAGTTGTAAACGGGTCTGGCGATATTGATAGAACTTGATGCCACTATAGTTTTGATTGAATAACATTCAAGCTAAATATGACATTAACCAGCGCGTTTTTTATTTTTATTTCTTGGGTATAAGAACAAATTTATTTTATTTTAGTGTTTATGCGCCATCGTTGTTGTCGTAGTTATCTGTGAACATGAGGAAATAGAAGTAGGTGAAGTAAAGAGAATTGAAGGAAATGAGAGGTGGGAGAACTGTAAAGTTAATCTAACTAAATCTTTAAATTACATGAATTTTCTCAAATTTAAAATAGCGTCCAAACAATTCAAAGTATTCTCATAGTAGTATCAAATACTTTAAAATCATATTTCATTATTTGACTGTCAGTTACAAGAAATGTCATTTATGGGATGTAGCTAAAAACCGTTCTCCGATGAAGACACTCGAAGCTCAGCAAACCTCTCACCCCTTTTTTCGGAAATGTTTATACGAATTACGGGAGATCTAGTATGATAACTACGATATACTGTCATCATGCTGCAAATTCTTCGTTTAAGTTTCTTCAATTCATCGACGTTCCATTGTACTGCGCCAAACATATAAAGCAGTATAGGTACGGCCAGAATATTGGTCGTCTGGATCTTATTCTTTCCAGATAATTCGGAATCTTAATTTTTTCTGAGAATTTATCGATACCTTTTTTCAAGAATGGTTCTTAACATAGAAACATTTTTGGTTTCCGCTTGCAGTATTCCAAGATATGCATATGTTTTTTTATTACCCAAATGTTAAATGGTCTTTCCACCTATGAGTTCAAGATCCTGATTTTCACGCGATGATGTATTTCATAGTCTTCCTGTGTATAGATTAACGCAGGCAAACTTGTCTATTCTGTTCGGCGGGCTACATAGGTGTCCAGAGCTTTTGCCTCGAAGCATTATAGATAGATACAAGAGGGAGCTGCAGAAAAGTATCGGCCTTGAAGAGTCCCTTGGAAGACCCCCCTCTTATATGTGACATATCGGGTAGTCACTTTTCTTATGTCAGATGATATGACAAACCTTGTCCGACACAAGAGCATAAGCTCTTTCATACATCTCACTATTTTTGAATGCACCTCTAGGCACTCAATGAGCTTAATAAGTAACTCGTGGCTTGTGTTATCGAAAGCCTTTCGGTAGTCAATCCAAGCCATGGGCATATTGCGTCGATATCTGATAGAATCCTGGATAATGCAACTGCCTATTAACAGGATCTCTCTGCAACTAGCCACTTCTGTCGTGCATCCGCGTTTTTCAACTATTGCACTCCATATCGGCTCGGTAGATTTTAACATTCTCTCTTTGAGGTTAACAGTGAATAGCTTGTAGCTTCTATTTAAACAAGCACTGAGCCGGTAGTTCTTTGCACTTGACAAATCCTCGGTCTTAGGGATCAGTATCATGCATCCTTCCGCTAACCATTGCGGGATGGGCTGTTCTTCGTTTAAGAAAGTAGTAAATATGCAAGCTAGATGCTGGTGCGTAGAAGTCAACTTCCGCCACCAAAAGTAGTTAATTTTATATGGCCCTGGCGCTGAAAAGTTCTTAGTTCAAGCGATAACTTTCTTCACTTATTTAGCAGTAATTAGTTGAAACTCCTCCTCTGTTCGTTGCGACAGTTTCCTCTGGAAAAAGCTACGAAGGAATGATATATCTAAAGCTTCTTTATCTAGCTTATAAGCATCTCCATATACTTTTTCGCCGAAAACTTGAATCTCTTCTCGAATAGGCGGATTTTAAACGGCACATAACGTTTTGTTGAACAGACGGGAAGGATGAACAGAAAAGGTGGAATTTTCCTGAATCCACTTCACTCGCCGTTCAAGGTGCTCTTTGGTTATTGAAAGAGCTCTTATTTTTGCGTCCAGTGCTGCTTCATGGGCAACAGTTTACACTTGTTCAACGTGTAAGTTGCATGCTGCCTCGCCGTTTTGATTTTAAACTGGAACTTTAAATTATCACTTCTAGTGTCGCTAAGCAGGAAAACTGCTTTCTCGTAAACTACACAGTTCATATTCCAGAAATCAACATCTTCAGGGAGCAAATCAGGAAGAGCTGTATTAATGTCAGCTTATTTTTGTTCATCCTGAGATAGACTTTTTGGCGGATTTTTGTCCTCCTAGTTCTAATGTTGGCACCATCAATTATCTGCGAAGGTGGTCCTTCTCGAACGGATAATATGTATATACGCTGGAGAATCTTGATTTTGTGATTGATAAAGAGCTGCATATCGCCTTTTGCTTTAAAAAGATACCTGATGCAATAATTCAAGTCGAACAGCTTGACAAATTCATCGCGTGATACTTTAAGTCAGCGATTATACAATGTGCAAATTCTTTTCTCTCGCTGTGGAGGTCAATTTCTCAGTTCATCAATTCATTTTTCATTCAAAAATAGAACTCACTTTACCCTAAATAGATATAACTTTAAATTTACTTTGTGATTTGAATATCTGAGTGAAATAGTTAGTTCTTCGCTGGGAAATAATTATTGATTAAAACCAATTAAATGCAAAATTATCTGTTCACGCAACCAAACAAAAAATCTTCATTGTGTTTTCTTTATTTAATTTTTATTCACTTTTATCTAATTAGCAATTAAATTTTTGACAGAGAAAGAAATTGTTTCTGAGGGTCTACAGTATATGAAGTATATTTATCCGTTTGTTCTTGCAAAATCAAACCGAGGATAGCTTTTTCGTTTCAGTATAATCTTGATATTCGTAGCCAGATGTGGTTACAAATTTAAAATCCTGCTCCGTTTCTATTTGTAAGGATCTAAAAGCTATAAACAATAATCGAATCATTGACAGCCGTGCTTGAGATATAAACTACATCTAAAAGGGCGCATTGAAGATGACATCAATTTTAAACAAATTTTTTAATTGTTTGATTTTTAACGGTTCTATCAGGCTTCGAATAATTATTTTTGAGTGTACTTCCGAAAATTGCATACGTGATTAATTTCTAACTCCGTGAACCTATGTGTTTTGACGCGTTGATCACGAATATAATAGTGTAAATGAGCGCAAATTCGATTTTCATGGCGAAACCCATGAAAACACCATGAAAACCACAGTCTTTCGCTATGTCTCAGTAAATAATCTTTTTTTAAAGGCTTCAAAAGAAGTTGTAGATTTACTTAAAATACACCTTTAATATTAAGAAGTTTTTCTGAAAAACTAATATTTTTCGAGAAAGTTAGGAAAATGTTTATACAAAATATAGAATTGCTTCGAATGGAACTTGTGGCACTCCTGTGAATGGTCACCAAATTAATGTAGGTTACATCTCGAAACCTTTCCAACATCTCGTGTAGGAGAGCTCCCCTGTGACAGACCATAGAAATAAATTAGATCTCATCCCTGACACTTTCCAACCTGTCGTTGGGCAAAGACACCCTTATGACTGGTCACAGGAGAATGTTGGTCACATCCCTACCCCTTTCCAACATATGATTGGGGAGGGGGAAGCCACCCCTATTACTGGTCACAGAAAAAATGCATGTCATATTTCTGCCCATTTTTAACATATCGGGCGGGGCAGTCGCATCTGTATCTGGTCCCAGAAATAATGCAGGGCACATGCCTTCGCCTTTTCCAACGTCTCGCGAGGATCGCAAAGTCATCCCTGGGATTAGTCGCAGAAATAATGTAGGTCACTTCCTTACCTTCTTCCAACATCTCGTGGGAGAAGGCACCCTTATGAATGGCTATACAAAGAAGTGAGATATAATACCTTTTCCTTTCCAACGTTTCAAGGGGACGAGAAGGCACCCCTTCAACTGTTCACAAAAATAATTTAGGTCACATATTATCGCCTTTCCGATTTCTCATGAGAGCGCGCAGGCAACCCTGTGACTGGCCACAGAAATAATTCCTGTAACATCCTTACCCCTTTTCAACTTGCCGTGGACAGGTAGAAATTCACACATGTGACTGGTCATAGAAATAAATGAGGTAATATATCTTCCCCCTTGCAATATCCACTCTCCGAAGCTTCGCTTCTCATAAACATTTTACGAGCGCGTATTCAGCCTTGCAGAAATTTTTTCAGTCATTTAAATCCTTTTTCTCAAAACCCACAACTTTTATTAAAAGCATATTTGCAAGTGTTTAATTTTTAATAAGATAAAAGCAAACAGCCATTTCTGAAATCCTTTAATTCTTCTGCCTTAAAACTAAAGTTGTTTACCTTCAAAAGATAAAATTTGAAATAGGGTTTTTTCGAATTTTCTAATTTTTTTAGTGCTTAATCAGAAACTTCCATAATTTTATAATGAATAGCTTGTTATGTAAGCATTTCACTTAGATAAAACTGAATTTAAATGCACAGTTTGTTAAATTTGAACTTTATCAATTTTAGCCATTTTCAATTTTTAAATCCCTGTATGTAAAAACAAGCATTGCGCAGGTTCGGTGTGGATACTGTCCTCTTTTACGCTTAATGACTCTTTTAATATTGATTACATGAATGTAGTCTTTAAAATAAAAAATAAAACTATGTACCTTTTAAATATTGGAAATATGATTAAATCTCGTTTCATTTTGTTATGATATTTCTTTTGATACCTCTTGAAAAAATACTAAATCATTTCAAATCTTTACAATTCTTTGTCTAAAACCTTGTTCACATATAGGTCACACATAAAAGATCCTATGGAGCATTATTTCTCAACTGCTCCAACTTCAAAAGTAATGTTCTTAGAATTTCTTTAAATTTTCGGAATATTTTCACCTATCCAACAGCACTTAATCGGCAAATTAAGTGAATCCGGTATTTTTATTTTTTTTTCAAATAGTCTTAAAGAAAGCTTGACTTTTTAGCTGTAAAAAAGGCTCTTAATAAAAGTATGGTCTACTGAATAGTTTCCAAGATACAGGCTCTGATGTACAGGCAGTCCTAATTCTCATGCTCAAACGTAATCCTTTAATATTCAGCAGACTAGTTGGCAAGTCTACCATTCTTTCAACGCGTGCGAGTTCATTCATTCTGAAATAAAATCAGCTAATTAATGATTGAAGAATGTTTTCCGACAGGTTAGAGGAAGTTTAAATTGTTTATTATTCGTTATAAATAAATAAAAAGTGCAAACTACTTTTTTTAAAAGTAATGTTGATATTGCTCCGTAAGAATGATTCCTTACTATTATACCTCGTCAGTTTATAAGAATTATAGATCGTTTATACACATTCGTCCAAAAATTTCCTTTAATGAAAAATTTTTTGTTCGAGTATGTGCATAGAAAATCTTATAAGGTTAGTGTTATAGATAGTGTTTAAGAGAGGAGCCAAGGCGGCAAGAAGCATATTTACCTGGCGTAGAGGCTACCGTGACCACGAAGTAGTATAAGGAAACCACACTCTTGGAAAACTTGGACGCGTGAATTTGGATTTAGTTAGTTTGCATCGCTCCAAGTGCGTCTTGCGGAAAAGTTCGAAACCCTTTATTTTTCACAATTAGGCAGATGTGTCGGCATGACAACTGATAAACAAAAACAGTGGCACTTTTAATAACACAGCCAAACACAAAAAAATTGTGCGGATCTGGTAACAAGACACACGTATTCCTATGGATTTTGGGGCGCTGAATTCAAATTCGGTATCAAAAATCATTTATCACGTCATGGTTGAGCCATAACCTCAAAAAATGACGACAAATCATGCACTGAAGCAAATAAATTTCAAAATAATGCCAGTGATGCAAATTTTCACTTCAAAAACATGTCGACAACTGTAAAGGATCAACCCTTGCCTGACATCAACTTATTTAACATAACTTTCCCCAACAGAACCTGACCTCACCTAACCTGAATTAACAGAAATTTATTGAACTACACGTAAAGCTGTGGAAGCATGTTTTCCCATTCGCAAATGTGTGCTATATTGAATGGGTCAACTCGAGCATAACCTAGAAATAAATGTAACCTAACCTAACCTAACCTCACGAAACACAATTGAACTGATTGTGTTGTCCCGTTGTGTTTACGGTACCGTTTCATTCAGCTTCGGCTTAACCTACATAGAGGTTTAAGCTATCCTTACCTATAAAAACCTGACCTAACCTAACCAATTACACTGGCAACTCTCTTCTTGCGTACTTTCATATTTTGACATTAATAGCAGTAAATGTCTGGAGTTTCGTAACCGCTTGTTGTTAGCATTATTCGCCTGTGTCTGTAACCAGGGCACCTCCACGTGGTGACGCTGGGCAACGGATACACATTGGCTGAGTCCCTGGTAAACGGCGTTCATGCCGTCATGGCAGACACAGGTAAAAAGTGTATTACGATTCAGGGAAAACCCCCAATATCAGCGTCTGGTCAGGGTGGGAAAGCGGGCTCTCCGATGTCGTCATCATGCAACCGTAGCTCTTCATCAATGGATCACTTGGTTGGTGTAGAGTCTCATGCTATAAGGAAAAAAACTGCGAGCATTTTTCAGTCGCATGCCTACAAGAATAGCTCAGATTCATTCTGTTACATTTGCAGTAAATATGAAGTGAGCAGTTTGCGAAAATCAACCGACGAGGAAGTGACAAGTCTTTACGAAAAGTGTTTTGACCGTAAATTGCTGCACCAAGAAACAAAATGGGTTCCTCACGTCATTTGCAATTCCTGCAGACTTATGTTGTATCGTCTAAAAAATTCAAACAACGAAAAGTACCGCAAGTACTCTACACCAACCACATGGAAAAAACCCGTTATTGCGTAGGACTGCTACTTTTGCATGAATTCCGTCAAAGGGTTTAACGCCAAAAATATAAATAACATTTCGTACATTAATGTGTGCACAGTCACAAGAGCAATTGAAATCAATAAAAATGCACGCCAGACTGATTTAAGCGCTTTAGAAGATGATAAAATGGAAGTTGAAAGTCAACGTCATGGAGACGGTAATGAAACCAGTGATCGAACAGAAAATAGTTCTGATGATTCCGATGAAAATGATGAAAAAGATAACGAATATGGCGTGCATAAAAACAAATTGAAGGTTTCAATATTAGTGTCGCAACTAGAACTGAATGATTTTATTAGAGATCTTAGATTACCGAAAGACGGCGCTGAATTTGCCGCTTCATTTCTAAAAAGAAGAAATCTTCTAGAGCCAAAGACAAAAGTTTCATTCTATCGCGACAGAGACAAAGAATTCAGAAAGTTTATCGTTAAAGACAAAGAGACGTCTTTAGTGTACTGCACTGACGTTAACGGACTAATGAACCACTTGAAGAAAAATGTGTACAGAGACGAAGAATGCCGACTTTTCATTGATTCGTCAAAACGCAGCATTAAGGCTGTTTTACTGCATAACACGAATACTTACGCTCCTATCCCTATAGCTCATTGAACGGTCATCAAAGAAGAATATAACAATGTTAAAATGCTCCTTGAAAAAGTTAATTACACGAATCACAAATGGCAAATATGTGGTGATCTCAAAATCATAACAACGATATTAGCCCAACAATCGGGTTTCACGAGAGAGCCATGCTTTATATACCTGTGGAATAGCAGAGATCGAGCCAATCATTACAGCAAAAAACATTGGCCTTTAAGAGATTCATTCAAACCTGGTTCTCATAATATCATCAACCAAAGCCTCGTTGATCCAGAAAAAATTTTACTACCACCCCTTCACATAAAGCTTGGGCTCATGAAGCAATTTGTCAAGGCGTTAGGCAAAGATGGACAATGCTATAAGTATATATCCCTTAAATTCTCTAATGTTTGAGACGCTAAATTGAAAGAAGGAGTCTTTGATGGACCACAGATTCGAATATTGACAAGAGATACAAATTTCGTGAGCCACATGACAAAAATTGAAATGGACGCTCGGGAAATTTTTAAAGCAGTAAACGCAAATTTCCTCGGTAACAAAAAAGTCCAGACTACGAGAATAATGTTGCGAAAATGATAAGAAACTACAAAAAGTGAGGCTGTTTGATGAATTTAAAACTTCACTTTCTAGATTCCCATCTGGATAAGTTTCCAGAAAATGTTGGTGATTTCAGCCAGGAACAAGGAGAACGTTTTCGTCAAGACATAAAAGTGATGGAACAACGATATAAGGGGAGATGGGACAAGGTCATGATGGCTGATTTTTGCTGTATGTTGAAAAGGGAAACGAATATAGGTCTTAAACGTAAGCGTAACCCTTCGCATCGTTCCTTCGAAGAAAAAAGGACACGTTATAGCAGGCAAAAAATAGACTAAAGTAGGTCTATAAATCAATTTAATTACGATAAAAAGCAAGATAAAATGTAAACACGAAATATAGTATAAATATATCTCTTAAGTCTAAGAAAAGCAGAGAGGAAAAAATTTTGAATAAAACTCTTATTCATTTGCATGTTTAAGTTACAGTTCTACATTTTAATTGATACAAACATTGTCAGGTTAATTGAAATGGGGTCAATTCTACTTGTAGTTCTAAGTTTCTTCAAATGAGTAATGTGCGTCTAAATTTTTAACCACCTGTAGTACAATGAAATGAATTTTATTGTGTTACAACGAGAACACTTAAGTTTAGTTGTATTGCGTAAAGCAAAATTTCGTTAGGTTCTGTTAAGTTAGATTCATTTGTAGGTTAAGATCGAGTTAACCTATTAAATATAGAACACATTTAAGACTGAGAACCGTAGGCTTACATAGCTACACGTGTGGTTGAATTTCATTCGGCTAAGTTAGGTTAGGTCAGGTTTTGTTAGGTTAGGATAGGTGAAACCTCTATGTAGGTTAAGCTGAAGCTGAATGAAACGGTACCGCAAACACAACGGGACAACATAATGAGTTTAATTGTGTTACGTGAAGTTAAGTTAGGTTAGGTTAGGTCAGTTTTTTTTAGGTTAGGAAAGGTTTGACCTCTGCAGGTCAAGCCCAAGCTGATTCAAACGGTACCGCAAACACAACGGGACAACACAGTCAGTTTAATTGTGTTTCGTGAGTTTAGATTAGGTTAGGTTACGCTAGGTTAGATTTATTTCTAGGTTAGGCTCGAGTTGACCCATTCGATGTAGCACACATTTGCTACTGGGAAAATATGCTTCCAGAGCTTTACGCGTGGTTCAATAAATTTCTGTTAATTTAGGTCAGGTGAGGTCAGATTCTGTTGGGTAAAGTAATGTTAAATAAGTTGATATCAGGGAAGGGTTGATTCTTTACAGTTGTCGACATGTTTTTGAAGTGAAAATTTGCATCACTTCGAAATTTCTTTAAAATTCACATTTAAAATGGAACACATGACATTTGATGTCCGAAACCATGCAAATGACTGTGCTAGGGAAAAAGAAGTGACGTCTCTTAAGCATGTCTCCTTTTTCTATTTTTCTAACATAACTTGTGGATGCACAGCCATCAATGTAACAGCAAACCATTTTGCACACACAAAAACAACTCACTTTTATCACATTCCATTTACTTTCACGACAAAACGACCTCAAGCATGTGCATTGTTTAATCACACCTGGCTTACTATGGAAGCCGCAACTTGGAAAACTTGTATTTCAACGTTTTTACGAAAGAAGCGCTACGAACGATTCAAACTAACTAAATCCGAATTTACGCGTCTAAATTTTTCAAAGGCCCCCTGGGAGTGCGATCTCCTTATATTACTTCGTGACCGTGATCAACAAGGCTGTTCCTCCAGGGCGCGGCTGTTCCATTGAACTACGCCCGAGCTGACCCTTGCGAATATCCCTAATGTGGATATCTCGGACGTATAATTTTTGTTAGTTGGGACTATGTACGCGCTGTCTCGGATCAAAATATATCCATGGGGACAACAAAATATCCGCCTCGCAAAATATTGCAAAAGATTATTCCTGGAATAACCCGGGACATAAATGAGGTCAAATCGAATATTCCGGGATATTCTATTGCTGTGAGACGTACATAACACTGTTCCATATTTGATACATAGCAGTTCTAGAACTGTCATAGAATTGTTCTGTAATATGTTTTCTGGACGACTTGTATTTTTAGAAGTCAAATGTTTTTCATTTTTTTATTTTTATATTTATCCAACAGTCATAGACTAATTACAGTATAACTTATCGTAGAGATTAAGAAAGAATAGTAAAATTAAAAATCGCAGGTGCACAGGTAAATAAGCTTAGAAATAATCAGTTGAAGAAAATATCAGTAGGGCTAAACATAAGCCTTAATAGCAGTTTGTACATTATTTAAAGACGTATGAAATAAATCAAGAGACGCATTAGATTTAATAATATTACTTGTCATCGCAAACATTTTATTTATAGTTATTTTGCACTAAACATCATAGTTTGTACATTTCTACGATCTTTCAATGTACACATATCAAACGTGTCGCTATATAATATGCCCAGGGGCAGAATTTGACCATTAACCTTCCAGTTAAGAAATTTCAAAATTTTCTTTTGACATCTATCAATAGAGTAACAGAAGTATTACGCAGATGGTAGCTAAATTACATCCACGTATTCTAGTTTAGATCTAACAATTGTATAGATCAAAATCTTAATCGCAAGGGGATTTTTGAACGAACAACATGACCTGATGGAAAATCCTAAGCCCCTATTGGCTTCTCTGATTACGTAATCTATGCGAATGTTGAAACGTAAAGAATCATCAATTATAATACACATATCTCGCTTAAACTTCACCCTTTCTAGAATGCAACCATTAATCTCATATTGGAAATAAATAGGTGTGGTTTTTTGAGTAAATGACATTATTTTACATTTTGAGGAGTTAATGTCAAGTGACTTTTCAACACAGCACTTAGCAAAAAAGTCGAGGTTCTTTTGCAATATAATGCAATCCTTTACATTATCAATAGGGTACAAAAGCTTAGCATCATCGGCGTAG
>NC_046662.1:148129891-148147595 GCF_010883055.1 Belonocnema kinseyi
CGTTTAAAAGGACTTCAGCTGAAGGTTGTGATCACCAAGAGTGTTTTTTGCTGGTGAATGTCCATTGTATAGTATTATGGTTTCACGGTCTACTGAGTAAGAAATTAATAGTTTGTTAATTTTACCAGGCACGCCAAGGTCTTTTACTCTTTTAAGGGTAAGAGTGTGACTTATACAACCAAAGGGCTTGAACATGTCCGTGCATATCATGTCTACTTGATGATTTTTTGTCAAAAGAGTTTTCAATTAATTGTACTAAAGATAGCAAGTTCGAAGTAGTAGATCGTCGTGGAACAAATCCATGCTAAAAAGTGGATAAGACTGGTATGATATAAGGCTAGATGAGGGCATACAGTGACATCTTCAAGATCTTTGAAAAATTTGGCAGAATGGAAATTGGTCTGTAATTTGAAATCTCTGATCTATTTCCCTTTTGAAGAGTGGATATATCTGTGCCTTCTTCCAAGGATCAGGAAATAAG
The DNA here is from genome assembly GCF_010883055.1 of Belonocnema kinseyi. Taxonomy (NCBI): domain Eukaryota; kingdom Metazoa; phylum Arthropoda; class Insecta; order Hymenoptera; family Cynipidae; genus Belonocnema; species Belonocnema kinseyi. The sequence goes on from NC_046662.1 coordinate 148,130,373, forward strand.
CCAGTTGATAATAAGGATTAAGTCAGGGCCGGCTGTGAGCTAGATGGTGTGTGAACTCTATTAAATAAATGGGCGAAGGAATTTACAATAACTTTAGGAGTAGAGAACTGCTGTGTCATTTAATTGTGTCAGATTGTGAAGTTCCTGAAATGCAATAAGCAATGCTGATTTTTTTATCTAGAATCCCCACAGTTACATAATTTTTAAAATTATGTATATTAAAACCCCCAGCAATTAATGCTTTACAATTCCAGATGGGATATAGGGTTGACATGGCCTTAAAGAAAGATTCTATTTTTTAAATTGTAGTGTCTGAAAGGATATATGTAGCTATTAAAATAAACGACATATCGTCAAGGATATCTTTAACAGCCACGATATTAATTTTAGGCACTGCATTAATTACAAAGCTTACATCTATTAAAACTGTAACAATTCTTAACTTCGTGGTTATAATTATACCCCCACCACTCCTAACTAGCCTGTCATCTCTATAGATGTTAAAAAATGTAAATCAAAAAATTTAGCAGAATGTACCTGTGGTTTCAGCCAAGTTTCCGAAAATATTGAAAAATCATAATTGAAAATGTCTGGAAATTTAACTATCAAGTAAAATATCGTGTTGATGCCCCGTACATTTTGGTAATATAAAGATATATTATTTAACAAACTTACGCCAACTACATATGCATAAGCGATACCGGGAATAGATGTGTTTATTGAGTATTGTTGAGTGCTTATTGAGATATTAAATTCGTCGTACGTGGACTTGACAGAATAATCCTTGGTTCGCCAAAGACTGTAGCATCTGATTTTGGCCGCTCCTTTCTCCATGTTAAATTTGTTTGAAGCATTGTTGTGGCAAGATTTTCGGCTTTAAAAATTATTCTGATTGGGCATCGAGGTCTAAAGGTCTGCGGATTTTTACCAATTCTATATAATATGATGTTCCTCGAGTTGTGATCGTGATTAATATTTTTGTGATAGTTAATCATAATATCACTAATTTTTGTGAGTGCCTGGGAGATATCAGAGGAGTTTTTCGCTTCAGGACAACCAAATAAAATACAATTTTTCTTACGTCCCACCTGTCTGACATTTCCACAATACAGCGCGAGTAGGCTTCATTGTCGATGGTCCTGTTTTCGAGTTCTTGGAGTTTGACTTTCCGGCTGTCAATCCGTTCATGTGCAAGATCCAGGTTTTTACCGAGAGTGTTAAGTTTGGACGATATAGCATCTGTTGAATCCTTGAGCTCATCAGAGGTAGAGGCTCTATTATTTTCGAGGGCGGAGGATGTTTTGCTCATGTTATCAATTAATAACTTCTCTAGGTCATATTTGGTGGCTGGAGCAGCTTCAGCACAATCCGGCGGTGTAGTGTTTCGAATAATAGGAGAATTGGATGTAGGTTTACAGTTGCAACATTTGTTTTTTCAGTCTTTTGACTGGTAGCCAGGGCCATGCATCCGGGGTGGTAGTGCATACCACAGGGACAAATAAAGGAGTCCCCAACTATTCCTGAGTTGCACTGTTTACAAGTTTTTTGATAATCTGGCATGATTAATTGTGAAGATATTTATCAATATTGGAGTAGGAGTCGCGATGACAAAGTGAGGGTAGGATTGAATTACGAGTCAGCTAAAACCAGTTTTCCAAATGAAAAAAATAAATAAATAGACTACACGAAACAATAATAATTCATAAAATAGAATCTTGTGGGCTGACAGCCAACAAACTCAATCCATTATAACTTTATTCTCAGTAGGCATGACACAAATGGCTTATGTTGCCAAAACAAAACAAAGGATGTCCTCAACACTACAGAGCAACAAGCAGACACTTTAATTGTATAGCAACCTCATAAATATATAAACTAGCACCTGTTACTATTATTTCCACATCAATGTTTTATAATTTCACACAAAGTACTAATTTTGTGCATCGATATAATTGATATTTGTTTTGCATGTAACTTCATGAAGAACGATTTAGAAACAAGTGACTTCTAAAAATATAAGTAGGCTTATATTAGAAAGTAAGGGCACAATTTACAAAATCAAGGTCGAGTATAACCGTTATAAGAGTTTCTATGCAAATATTCGAACAAAAAGTTGTTCATCAAATGAAATTTTCATACGACTGTATAAGAACAATCTATAATTCTAATAAACTGACGAGCTATGATAGCAAGAAAGCATTCTCACTGAGAAATATCATCATCACATCTAAAATGATTAGTTTGCACTTTTAATTTGTACATAAAAAATAACAAACAATTTTACCTTTCTCTGATCCGCCACAAAACATTTGTCAATCTAATTTCAAAAGCTAATTTCATGACATTTTGAATGAGCTTGAACGCGTTGGAAGAATGGTAGACTTGGCAACTAGTCTGCGGAATATTAAAGGAATACGTCTGAGCACGTGCATTAGAAATGCCCGCAGATCAGAGCCTATACCTCCTAAACGATTCACTAGATCATATTTTTATTTAGGACCTGTTTTTAAGCCGAAAATTTAAGATATACACACTGGATATTGACCAGAGTATTTGAAAATATGTTTAAATCTTTGAAATTCTACGAAATCTCTTAATGCATGCGAATTACTTTCCAATATATACTAATATTACCAAATGTTTAGAATTTTTCTATCCATTGAAATCCGTTATAAACACTTGAAGTCATACTATAAAAATCGTTCGAAATCTTTATTATTTTCTGAAGTCCCTTGAAATCATTAAAAATATCCTAAAACAATTTAAATAATATGAACTCTTTAAAATTATGAAAATCCCTACGAAGTGTATTAAATTGTTTACAATCGCATACATGTTTTCCCTAAAAAGCCTTTAAATTCTATGAGATGATACGAAATCCTTAATTAACTTTTGTGAATCCCTTGAACTGCCGCAATAACTTGAAATGTTTGAAATTTCTTCATAACGTTTATAAAATTTGAAAATTCCTTAAAATAATTAGAAACCTCGGTACTTCTATGAATCCATTTAAAGCCTGTTGAAATTTCTAGAACTCTTTAAAATCTTTTTAACCCTTCCAGAAAGTTAGATCGAACAGCTTTTAGGACTGGTCTGCAATACTCTTGTGGTGTCGGTTGTTGAGTCCTCATCCGCTACTGAGCGCTAATTCTTACGAATACGTCGTAATATGTCGGGTAAAATTGTTTTAGGAATTTCTGATTTAAAAATGATTTAGTTTCAAATTAATTAAACTTAGAATAGTTCTTTCGTTTTAAATTATTTTATTTTGAATTCAAGTATTCAATATTATAATTAACATTTTTTTCAGTTATTAAAGTTTTGAACCTCAAATCTGTATGACTCATAAGGGATCCTATTATCATAGTACGTTTTTTCAAGCCTTAGAATCTAGTTTTAAAACATAATTATATCAATTTAGTTAATCCATTGAATGTGTAGAAAAATTGTCATTTTTCACTTATTGTCAAAATGACATTTTTGACTGCTATACAACAATACAGTTACTTTTACTGAAGTTAAATAAGAATTGAAATACTGTTGTATACATCTTACTTGATTAAATAAAGTTTTACATTATAGATCTTGATTTTTTGCTAGTTTTATAATGGTCTGAAATTGGTCTAAGTCCAAACCTTCAATTTTTCCGACAATAGAAAATATGTATGTATAATTTTAGTTTTTATTGACATCAAATTAGATTATACTTAAGTGTAATTCAGTGATCACACATTCGATAAAATTTTGTAAATTGTTGACAAGAAAAAGTTTCGTTTGAAGTATTTCATAAATTGCGAGGAGGAAAACGAAAATGTAGAAAGTGAAAACTTAGGAAGGCATAATCCAAAAGAAAAGAGATAAAAAATCTAACATCTGAAGTCTATCAAAAAATTGTTTTTAAAATGTAAATCTAGCGTGCAAATTTCATATACGAATTACAAATGCACACACTATTTCCACATCAGTAATATAGGACAACTATGGGACGCCGTTATGGACGTGGTCTAATCCTCCTCTTTGTCCCGCACCCCGCGTCTGGCGCCGATGCGACCCAGTAGATAAGACGGACTAGCCTTGATATATGAAGTTAGAGAGGGGGAAAGGGGATCCCCGCCTGGAAGATTCTGGGTCTTGTGACGTCACATAGGGAGCTTTTAAATATGACAATGGAAATGAGAGAAAAGTAGAGATAGGAAATTCCCAAGTGAAGAGTTTAGAATGCTGTAACATAACAACCTTAGGGGTTTCCCCAGAGAGAAAGATACTTAAACCCTTTTTAATACATTTAACAAAAGAAATAATGTTTCAAATTGATTAATTTTAAAAAGCAAGATTTAATGTTCATTTACGAATAAAATACGTTCATAAAAACAATTTTTTTAAATAGAAGAAGGGCAAATAATAAGAGCTACATTTTTTTCAAACCAATGAAAATAGATTTATGCAACTTAAAAAAAACCTTACAGCGAAATAGACATACCAAAATTGTTAACATATAGAACATCTTTCTGTCTTAACTTTGACCCTCGCTTCCATGATATGTAGATTGCACTCCCCATTGAGCACAACATTAATAACGTCTTAGGAATGTCCCAAGGACGTTCTTGGGATTTTCATAGTTATGTGCCCACTGAGTCGCTGGTGGGATCCATGAGGCAAAAAGATTCCTTTGTTCGAACAAGTTGAAGACGCATTTCGACCCCGCTGAAAAGAAATTTGTTCTGGTCGAAAATGTCGGAATGCAAATGTCCGATAAAGACCACTGTCTCGCCTTCTGAAAAGAATCTTTGAGAGATGTTGAAACTTGTACGTCCTGTTGATAAATCTTCCGTTTTTTTTCGCATTGTCGGTATACCACAGGACACACGTCAGGTGACTTATTTTCTCAGCTGGTCCACAATTAAGTAAAGTTTCGATGTGTGGTCGGAATGCATAAGCATTGTTTGGTGGGGATACGATTTTTCGATTGAAGTACTCGTCCACATGATTAAACACTGACTGAAGTAAATTGTTTACTAGTGCCACTTTAGTCAAAGTTAAAAATATTTGCTGCAGTTTTTTCTGGAGCTTGTAACTTGACTTTTACACTAAGCATCGTATGTCGGAGATCGATGTATTCTTCGACATGACCAGGCTTAACGTATTCCATCGGAGAATCGTCCGTCAGGGAGGCAACATGTTTGTAATGAAATCATTGCGCGCGCTCTATAGAAGTTTGAGTTGATGGTAGTGAAAAAAGGTGAAATTCAGTTTTAAAACAATGACTAGAATGGTAGTGTAAAAATGACATTACTCAATATCACTTATTTCCGAAAATATCAATAATTTGATTTTTATCACTAACTAAACTGTCACGTTTCTCTTTTCTTGTAACCTTGTTCGTTGTCTTCTTATTTGTTTTCTTTTTCTTCTTTCTATTTGTACTACTCTTTATATTATTTTTCGCTTTATTCCGATGGATTATCTTGACTCCTTTTTTATATTTCTTCCGCGAAACGGGATCCACCACGCACGCTATTCAATTGATTTTTTTAATTTCTTGCTACGATTTTATAACCAGATCTTGAAGCAGTCCTTGAGACTCCTTGAAGCAGTCATTCAGAGCATATTTAAAAGGAATTTTGTTACCAACCTTTTTTAGAACGTTAACACTTGTTTTTAAAGGCTCATTGCCAAGTATACGTGCACCGCGCGCAAGTATTGGTAAAACTCGACGAAAAAGGCCGCCAAGAAAATGTCTGAATCCATATCCTCTCTGATATGTCGAACCGACATAAGCTTTTGATATATCACCTCCTCCCACTTGTGTCGTATAATGTCCCACTTATTGACTTATTCTCTATTTTCTAGAAGACCTTGAGCTAAGCTGGAGAATGATTAGCAAATCGGGTATCTACAGACACCAATTCCTACAGTTCGAAACCTAGAATGCTTGATATTTTTTTGCTAATTACAAAAAACTGACGACCAGTTATATCACGAGCATTTGAAAAAATTTGTTTAATTCTTACATAGCAATCTTCTTCTTCTCTGAAAACGAGTTTCACATGACCACGTTCAAGCACTGTATCGTTTGCGGTTTTAAGGAGAACGCTTATCTTTTAATATTCAATGTAACTTTTTATCACAAAAGGCAGTGAAAACTTTTCGAGCAAATCTTTTTTAAATATTTCAGACTCTTAGCTCTCACTCTGCACTTCATTATTCTCATCATCAGCATCATCATCATCATCTTGAGTTGTTTCTTCTTCTTTTCCTACTTCATCCTAGTTTTATTCACATTTGACGAAAGAGTTAGACGATTTTCCATTGATTTTGATGAATCGTGTCTCACATGTAGAAACGTTCCGGGAAATTGAATTTCTGCGATGCCTACCACCCAACAGCCCTGTAGACGAATCTCGCGAGGGATTTTAGTTTAGTCAGTTTAAGACTTTGAGATCTGATACTGGAATCCAAGAGTTAAATTTATCCAGATATCCTTCCCACTTGTCAAAATATCGCTACTTAGATCCTTTTTCTTTTGTTTAAATTACTCTTGCAATAATGAGTAACCTTGCTGTTATCTTTTTTATCTTCTTTTTTCAATTCTGCACATAAAAGAGTCCATCAAAAGCTTCACCTTTAAGATATCGTTATTCGTAAACAAAAGTCGACTGTTTACATGAGCTAATTACGCGTTTTATTTCCAAAAGCTCTTCAGTTTAGCCAACTTCATATTCTTTCGCAAAGGCACCTCTCTCTCTCTCTTTACTGATTCGCACAAGGTCAGCAGTCTTATATCTAGGTTTTTTACCTTTTAACGACTTTCTTCCGTATTTTCTTTGTATTTTAGAAATTGCAATTGCGGCATTATTTAAAGTTACTGTTGATGGTGCAATACCAATACTCGAATGTCGTGAATTATTGTAAGCCTCGAAAATATTTTTTTAAACATCAATGCACAGTTAAGTATTTTTATATGGGAAATAACGATACATACGTTCTTCGAGAGTGCGATTAAAACGCTTGACTATTATTGCTATAACATTAGGATTGCGTGCTCATAGTATCCACATAGTATCTCTTCCGTATCATGCAACAAACACTCAAAATAACAGCAAGATCAGCTTTCAAATTGGTGAAATTCGGATTCTACGTTGAAATTTCCATTAGAGGGTCATGGAGTAATCACAATAGTTTTTTTGCAACGGAAAAAAGTTTTTAAAAAAGAAGACCTATAACGCCTATTGACTGCTACTTGCAGATGATCCGTTTGAAGAGTAGCAGTCAACAGACGTTATACGTCTTATATTTTTTCAACTTTTCAGCGTTATTAAAAAACTATATCTTGCTTTTTCTTTAGTTTTGAGTTTTTGTTGCATGATACGGAAGGAATACTATGCGGATACTATGCGGATTCTCTGTAGGAGTATCCTTTTCGTTCAATCGGTCCACTAGAGTGATCTATGTTATTTAAAGTGTATTGTCTTCGTTTTAATTTGTAAATGATAGGGATGTGCATATTATAAGTAGTTTGTTTCACTTTACAACCAGTCAATCATATATATTCGTGAAATTTTTCCACGTACTTTCAACACTACTTTCCTTCTTCCGTGAAAGGCGACTTTTATGTCGGCTAAGCTTACTTCCGCTTTAATCTTCTCTGTCGCTATGGGTAATACTATCCACGCCAACTGTTAGCAAGAAATCTCAAAAACATGTGCCTTTCTCGTGTTTCCTACCTGCTGCTTTGGCTGTTGTTGTAAGCGGCAAACTTTTTTTTCGTGAAGATAAAACATCATAAGAAGGCGTTAAAGGGAGAGGAGGCAAAACCGATGTAGATAAGACACTGCGTTTTCAGTATTCCTCGTTACCTACAATCTCTCGTGGTAAACCGACTTGATGAAAGACCACGGCAAACTGATATCTCCCAACGGGTATTACGGTTTCTCTCAATCTTAATGCATCCTTAAACAACTCTGAAATATTTAAAACTTTTACACACTTTTCATCAATAAAAACTGTAATACTTTTATTCTAATTTATACTTTTACGATCATCGGGGTTAGAAAGACGTTCAAGTAATATATTTTCTTTCACATCTAAACTTCTTGGATTAGTTGAAGGTATCCTATTATTATTTAAAGATTTATCATTATTATTATCATCTCCAACATTTTTCCCCTAATAGTTGCATCTTGTCTTTTACTTTTTATACTTCTGGCCTCATCGACAAAGAATAGAAATTTCTGTAAACCCTATTTATTCTTCACTTGTTACTTCAGAAAATCATATTTTGCATTGACAAGATGCTTGACAAATTCATCAGATGTATTTTTCATATTCTCTGACATGAAGTAATTACACAGTTCCTCCAAACGTATATTTCTACAATGCTCGACATCCGCCAACATTCTCTCCAAACGTCTAACTCGTTCATCAACACAAACAACCACGTTGACAAGCTCTTCAAATGTGGGCTTTGCATCACGACTCCTTGTGAATGTTTTCCCTTTTCACCTTTCAGTTCGGCATTTCGTCCTCTGCATTCGTCCTCCTCGTTGATTTTCTTAAGAAAAACAGATTTTGCCGAGTATGATGTAAACACAAGCTGGTATCAGTTTGTAACAATCGATAAAGTCCCACTGGTTCTACATTCATCTTCAAAGAATGATGAAATTGTATCGAATTTATTCACTTGCTGTGTCAATTCTGACAGATTCAAAGATAATTCTCGCAAAAAACTACTAAGCAATCGTAAAACTGACTCACAGTGACCATCAGGTTTACTTTTCGTTTATTCACAACATTTTGTTGTCGTAAAATGTTTTGTGAAGAAGATTGACTAGAATCTTCATCACCACTGCCACTTATTCTTAACATTTGACATTGAGATTCAGACATTGTATAGTTTCGAAACTAGATGTATAGTACAAGTGCTACACATATGAGAGTACCTCGAGTTTTTATAGATAACCCTTCCTCTCCTCCTCTTCCTCTTCCTCTCGTCACAAAAGGGAAACCAGACTGATGAAGGGGATTGAGCCTTAATACGCGAATATGGATCTAATATTTTTTTCTTGAGAAAGTACCAACAAATGTTTGGAACAATTTTTTATCCTTATTTTATTTTTAAAACAATTTTTTATTATCAATATGAATATTATTTTTACACTACAGCATATGCTACATCAAATTTTTCTTTTGACTCAAGCAAGTATCTATCTCTCTTTCCCACACACAAACACGCACACACACACACATATATAACTCATATGCTTTTTCTCTTAAGGATAGTATGAGGTGTGTATGAATGGGTTCGAAAACTGTTTGCCAATTTTGTAAATGTTGGAAAATGTTATAGTGCGATAGATGAGAAGTAAAAATGTTGTGTCTTTGTTTTTGGTGAGTCCTTCTATCTCGTGGACCTCTTTTCACACCTGTATCTCAGTTCTTGTGATAGGTGGCCGAGGAAGAGAGAATGAGTAACTGCATAGGCACAATAGAAAACTTAACTCTATAAATGGAAGGATCCTATCTCAAAACTTTTCAGTTGTTTTCAACCCTTTAGGTTGGACGCTCTAACCTTTGTTCTCGCGATCATCCGCAAGCCACTTTTAATGCAAGATTTTCGCAGTGTAACTGTTAAAATAATATAAATTGGTTTCTACGCGTGATGATGATTTTTTTTTTACGAGGGCCTGGAGAAAAATGTTCAAGAACACACCGTGAAGGGTGCGTACTTCTCGGTAGTGTGGGGATCTTAGTTGACGCATCACTACAATGACCTAACATATATAATATTCAATTATACCTTGCGTATGATTATACATTATACAAAGTCAACTCTGTCATTATAATGATGCTACCAAGGACCCACTAAAAACACCACCCTTTTGTCCTTGGCATTACCCCCCCCCCCCCCCCGGAACCGCTTTCGCATTACTTCAGGGGGGTGCCGTTCTCAAGCCGTGCTTCGGCCTTCTTCTTTTTTGCCAACTTGCCCTTATTCTCCATATCTGGGCTTGCGTTTGGACCTGCCCAGCTACGATGCTTGCTGGAACGGCCAAGAGGCTTCTTTAATGAGGCTGCCCCTCTGAACGCCAAGCAACTCCTTTTCCCCCAAACGATGGCCTGTTAGAGGCTTCTTCTTTTGTCCCTACCAAGATGCACGCATCGTCCTCGTTTGTGCAGGGGTACCACTCATCGGACTCGTCGGCCTTCGGCAATTTTGGTTGGGTCTGTCTGGTTATTTGGTCGTTCTTGAGGCTTATTCACCGAAGTTACCCTTCGGAACGACTGACATCTCATGCTTCCCGGCAAATGATCGGTCCGGGTCTTTTCTTCTTTCGCGGCACAGAGGAAGCACAGCGGTGCGCTGTTGCACTCCGCAGACTTGTGACCCTTATTGCCGCATCTAAAGCATTCTCGTGTCCGATCGGGACCATAGCAACCTTTCGCCTCATGGCCAAGGCTAGGCATCGGTAGCACCTCTTTGTGTCGTTTTTCTTACGGACACGACAGGACACCCATCCCACCTTCGGTGTCCCTTCGCTCATCACCTGTCTGATGTCAGATGTCAGCTTCGCTGTACCTGCTGCAGGGCCCACCTCAATTAGGAGCTCGCCTCTCCTGGTCTCCCTGACACCCTTGATTTTGACACCAAGTGTGTCGAATTTCACTTTTTTCTTAAGGTCATTCAGGACCTCTACGTAACTCGATCCCTCAGCCGGTTTACTTAAAACCGCCTCGGGTCGAGCTCGCCTCTGCTGCTCTTTCTTCTTTTTTACACTCGGTGCAGATGTTGGCACCCGTTCATCCACATTCTTGGGAGTTGAGGTCGTCGCTGTTGCAACCTGGGTCCTCAACTTCTTTTTTTGCCTTGTGGGACTCGCCTCCACGGGGCCTAGAGTGAATTCTCTTTCTCTCTTACCTTGATAGGTTGGGGCTTTTCCCTTCGTATCCTCCTTGGTTCGCACCTTTTTGCTACTAGTAGCCCCGCGCCTTGCCTTCTCCGTTCTTCCGTCACTCTTTCTCCAATTTTGTTGGCCATCGTTACTTCCAGGTGTTGGATCTTTATTTCCAATACCTCTGTGTAATGAAGGAGCATTTCCATATGATACTTAGCCTTAATGACCCTATCTCGTATCGGAGACGCTCCGCTCCAAGTATGATTGGTTCCCCCAAAAATGCATGGGACCAGCAACGAGCACCGGGGCTTTCAAACGAGCGAAACCGGTGGGAAGATTTGTACTTCCTTGGGGTATTCTGTTTTTCTCATAATCACTCATCATTGGTTTTAATTCGGGGTTCCTTCCCCTAGCTGATTTTTGTCCACCACGAGTTATTTGATTTCCCCGGTACCACCCATATCTGGGAAGCGTTTCCCTATCCGCAACCTGGGAAGGCGTCCGATGGAGGACCAGCAACCCCACACGGGATGATGATGATCATTTTTTTTCACGAGGGCTGGTAAAAAATGTTCAAAAACACACCAGGAAGGGTCCACACTTCCTGGTATTGTGGGGATCTTAAATAATATCGCCACAGTGTCCCCAATATGTATAAGAAAATACACGTAATGAGGCCACTGCGCCGATGCCACCAAAGGACCCACTAAAAAACACCACCCTTTCTCCTTGACATAATTCCCCCCGGAAGCGCTTTCGCATTGATTCAGGGGGGTGCCGTTTTCTTGCCTGCTAAGGCTTCTGCTGGTCTTTTTTTATTTGGGCATTAAATCCCAATCAGTCCTCAGCAGCGGAACTTTGTCATGCATCGGGCTCGTTGGCCTTCGGCAGCTTAGGGCTTGGTCTTTTTCCCTTAGTTCTCCAGTTTGCCTTCTTCTTTCTTCTTGCGCAGGATAATTATGATGAATGTAGCTATTACGTTCCGTCGTTCCTTGCTTTGCCGGCGTTTGCGTGCTCTCGGACCGTGCACATTAGCCATTATCCTACTTAAAGCCATCGTCACAGCTGCTGCTTTATCTGCAGCTTGACAAATCTGCTCCCAGTAGGAGAGCTTGTTATTCATTCGGATTCCGAAGTGTCTAATACATTTCTCAGTTTGTATTGTCACTGGTCCTACCTGCATTGGTATCTTCGTGGTTATATATCTCTTGGTTATAATTACCAACTCAGATTTTTCCTCGGAAAGATCTAGCCCGTGGTCCTCCATCCAACCGATCACTCGGCGCATCAGGATTCCGTCATAGGACACATGGCAGAGGTCCGAACCAAGAATTGAGCCCTGGGCTGCTCCAGCAGTGATCTGCTTTCTTCTAGTTCCTTTAGTGGTGTCATATATTAACACTCTATCTGAAAGATAGCTTTCCACTACGCACATCAAATATTTTGGTACTTTGAATTCATTCAAGGCTTTGATTATGTCCGTCCATCTGGCTGAATTAGAGGCGTTTTTAACGTCAAGTGTTGCAAGTAGCACTATTTTCTTGGTGTACCGGCTGCCCTGTTCCACTTTCTCTATCGTGTCCATTACTTCTCGAACCGAGTTTATGGTCGATCTCCCGCCGCTCGTACTGCAGTAAGTAATCGAGGCTTTCACATCTTCTCGTACAGTTTCCCAGCAGTGTTTAGCATACACAGAGGTCTGTATGCCGAAGGTGACTGTGGATCTTCTTTCCCTTTCCGGTTTTGTAGAGCGGTCACGGCTATCCTTAGTTCCTCCTCATTGAAGAGCGGGATCTCCATTTCGAGGGTTCTGCTTGTGTCCTTCTCTGTAATTGGATGGTTTGGAAAGAGCGCGTCAACGATATTGCCCATGACTTCGGCTGTCATCATCTCGCATGCAAAAAATACTCTAAGCTTCCGGGTAACTATTTTGTACCCTAGACCCCATGGCTCACTATCTACTTCCTGGCGCAATGTACTCCAACTCTCTCTTTTTGATATGCCTGCCCCTCAGCATTTTTCTCCTTTTCTGTTTTACCAGATACCTTATTGCGCTTCAACATTTCCGTCCACTTCGGAGATGACGCTACATCTTTTATTTTCTTGTCCATCGGATTAATACCCTCGTTTTCCGCTGGACTTGAAGCTATGCGTTTAGCAGTCGTGCGTATCGGTGTACTAGGACTCCGTTGCGTCTGTTGCCTTGTTCCTTTAATCTCACTGGCTGTTGCACATTTAGTCGGCAACCATTCCCGTTGAATTACGTCTATGGCCTCCATCAGTTTAGGTATACCAGACTTGATGTCCGTATTTAGATTTTTCAGCCTGTCTGCAGCTTGCGCCATGCTACCCAATAGAGCTTTCATTTCTGTCAGCACCTTATCGATTATCGCTTTAGGTGTTAGACATACTTCTTCTTCATTAGTATGAAGGGTATACCCTCGAACCTAAGTCCTACCCCAGTTCTCTGGGACCCAGCCTTCGTTTAACCAGTCCCGAAAAACACGGAGGGACTGGAACTCGCCCGGGGCACTGCAGATTCTGACCTCTGCAGCCACCACGCACTCCCTGATCAAGACCCGAAGGAGCTGGCTCCTGATCCCATGCTGCGGCTGACACGTCGGTAGACCAAGCTAACATTAGCTCCTTGACACGTAAGCGGGTCAGGCAAACGTGGTTCGGAGCACTCCCAGTGGGCCGCAGCGGGGAACGATCGTGGTTTTTTCTCGGTGCCTCCTTCACCCAGCGTGTTTCGTCCGCGAGACGTATTTTATTTGGCCTTACCCTCTGTTACCAGCGAGCATTTCCCTATCCGCCACCTGGGAACGCGCGAAGTAGGGGTATCACCTCTCCTCCCTCACAGACAACTGTGTTGATACTTGGATGATGATGATTTTTTTTGTTTTCGTTAAAGATGTAAAAACGTGGAAATGATCATGCACTAACCACATTCGAGCTTTGGGGACCACGAGCCGAGTATATGCATGTCACGCATATATACATATACGCTAGATGCACACATGGGCGCATAGTCCACAAGGAACGAAGGTGAGAGTGGGACTTACCGAAACGCCACCTAACCACTAAAACTTAACTCCTTCTCCTGCAAACCGATGCTCCTGAAACCGCTCTCGCATACCTTCGGGAACATAGGGATAAGGCCAATTCGCTGTACCTTGGCGCAACCATTCTTGCTAGCTTGGACTTCTTTTTTCTTTGTGCAGTGGATTCTCCCTCCAGGGGTACGCGCCATCCTCGGTAGAGGAGGCAGATGCCTCTTCTCGGGCTCGCCGCCCTTCGACCCCGTGAGAAAGTCTTTTGTCCTGCAGCCAAACAAACAAGCAAAAGAAAACTTCTTTTAAATCGATCGACTTTATGTCCCAGTTAGAATGCACGCATCGTCCTTATCAGCGCGATAGCAGCGTCACACAACGAGCTCGTTGGCCTTCGGCATCCTGGTTGGGCATAAATATTTCTCGCGTTTAAGGCTGATATCCTCCCGCATTCATATCTGCCTTCTCCTGCCGCAGAATTTTTTCTACGTAGATGGCTATTTCCTCCCACGTCTCCTCATTTTGTAGCAGTACTGTTATTGGCAGCATTCTTCTGTTGCTATTCTGGCCTCTAGTCTTGCGTTCTCCTTCCCAACTTCAGGAGATTTTTCAAATATTTTCTTTCTTCCTAGCGCTAGCAGATCTATAGGTATTACCCCTGCAATCACAAGGGCCGCCGACTCAGAAACGGTACGATATGAGCACGCGATCCTCAGCACTCCCCTGCGTTGTACTGCCGCCATTCTTTTTCTGTACTTTTTTTGTTCCAAAGCGTCCGTCCATATTTCACTCCCGTGCATGAGTATATATTGGGTGACACTCATCAACAAACGTCGCTTGATAGGTTTTGGCCCGTTGATATTTGCCATAAGCCTACTTAAATTGGTATTTACTGTAGCAGCTTTTACGAAGCTTTTAAGATATGCTAATAGAGCGTGAGCTTTAAGTCCATCATTATACAAAGATGTTTTAGAGCCATCTTGGTTTCGATTTTCTCTGTGCCCACCTGAATCGTTATGATTCTGGGAATCTGTTTTCCAGTGACCAGCACTAGTTCTGTCTTTTGTATCGCCAATTTAAGGCCATGTTTCTCCATCCACCCATTCACCAGGTACATGACTTCGTCCAGCTTCCATTATATTTTCTCTAAGCTCCGAGTAGCGATTACCGCTATAGTGTCGTCCGCATATCCTGAGAGGTAAAATCCCATTGGCATTTCCATTCGCAGACTGTCATCGTAGAAGATGTTCCAGAGGTCTGGTCCTAGAATAGACCCCTGGGCAGCTCCAGCCGTAATATTTTTCGTTCTGGTACCATCTATAGTTCTGTACGTCAGCACACGATCTTTAAGATAACTTCTGATCATCCGCAAGAGGTATCGTGGAGTTTTAAACTTTTTTAGGGCTTCAATCATATCTGTCCATCTGGCCGAATTAAAGGCGTTTTTAACGCCTAATGTCGCCAGAAGATAGATCTTCCTGGAGTGATGGTTGCCGCTTTGCAGTGACCTGATTGTACTTAAAATTTCTTGCACCGCTTGTACCGTAGAGCATCCTTTTCTAAAGCCATACTGCCTCGAAGAAAGGTCTCCAGCCTTCTGAACAGCCGCTAGAAGTCGGGGCTTTAATAGCTTCTTCAGTAGCTTGCCTGCTATGTTCAGCAAACACAAGGGGCGATACGCTTCCGTTGTTCTGGGGTCGCCCTTGCCCTTGCTGATCAGCATCAGTCTCTGCGTTTTCCATTGCTTGGGAAACACTCCTTCCTTCAGACAAGCATTGTAGGCATTGATCAGCACTTGTGGGCAAGCGTGTGCTACCACCTTCAGCGCTTCTGCTGGGCCTCCGTCAAGTCCTGGCACTTTCTTATTCTGTAGGCCATTGACTGCAACTGTAAGTTCCTCTGTACTAAAGAGCGTTATGTCTCTCTCCGCAATCATCTCTGCCTCATCTTGTCTCTCCACGTGGGTGGGAAAGAGATTGTCCAATTCTGATACTTGCTTTTCTTAATAGCTCTTTGTATCTCTTTCTGGTGCAGCTTGAATTGGACATCCGTTTGGTTTGACTCCGTGTTCACCCTTTTACGCCTTGCTCGTGTACCCTTTCTCCTGCTGAATGGGCATTTCCGATGGAGTGCGGCGACTTCCTCGCACCACCAATAAGCAGAGCACCTTTCTTTTTGCGTTTTCCGTCTTGACATAGACTCGTCGTAAGCACGATGTACCACGTTCATGGTCGCCTCCATTAGGGTTTCCGATATTTCGGATTCCCGAGATCTATCGTAGAGACACGTTAAGGCTTCACTACCCTTAAATATCACGTTTGCGAGGCGCTCCTTGTCCATTTTTCGTACATCCCAATTTAGTTGTAGTTTGTCGGGCAGCGTCGTACGTTGTGGTTCAGTACCTAAGTAAAAGCTTATGTACTGATGGTCGCTTCCGGCGTATTATGCAGCCACTTCCCAGTGTTGCACCAATGGTGCCAAGCTTTCTGATGCCAGCGTGATGTCTGGGATCGTACCTTTCTGTCCGGGTCTCCAGAAGGTTGGTGTACACCCTTTATTCATTATCAGAAGTCCGCTTCTGGCAGCCATTTCCAATATCCGCTTTCCTCTCGAGTTCGATATAGGCATACCCAATTCGATTGAACTTGCATTCACATCGCCGGCCACCAATACTTTGCCTTTCTCCTCGAGAACAGTGTCCTCGAGGCAGCCAAGCTTTTCTTGGAAGTCCGAGATGCTCTCATTTGGGGTGAGGTAGCAGCTGACATACATGGTGCCTTTGCTTTTCACCCAAACAAAAGCCATCTCTTGACCCATGCTCGTCTATTGGAATATTTTTTGTGTTTCGCACCCAAAAAGCTGCGGTTCCCAGGTGATTGGAAAACCATGTGAGGCTGTCTTTATACTGGTATTGCCTGGTATCGCTGATAATCGAGCACTGTATGTGTTAGGAGGTCATCTGCTGTCCTGCTTCAATGTAAGTTCCCTTGTAGCATTCTTAACATAGCTGGTTGCCTTTTATTTTGTCTAGTTTCAGCCGAAACGATTTGCAGGCACCCGACCCGGATATATAACTGAGAGACTCAGGCCTTTCTGGTAACTCCTGGCAAAGGAAACATTGCTGGTTTTCTGTGCAAGTGGCCATTTTGTGTCCCTCTTTGCCACATTTGTAGCACAGGGCTCTACGGTCCGGTCCCTTACATTCTTTGGACTGATGTCCAAATCCCAGACAGTTGTAACAGCGAGCCACGTGAACTCTCTGTCGTATTCGGCTGTAA
>NC_046662.1:148147695-148160861 GCF_010883055.1 Belonocnema kinseyi
TCAGCACTTCTGCGTATGACTTCCCTTCCGCTGGCTTAATTAGTACAGCTTCGGGGCGTTGCTTTCTAGCTGGTCTTTTATAGCGCTTCTTTTTTATGACGGTATCGCTCGTCTTTACTTCTCTGTTTTCCAGGTCTTTGGGGTTCACACATCCTCTCAATTGGCTATTGGATTTTTTGGCCTTCTTGCCATTAACCAAACTTCCAATCCTCAGATTCCGTGTTCTCCTTTTTCTTCTTCTCTATAGGATTAGCTGCCAGGTTTTCAGCCGGGCTTGATGCTGCTCTCTTGTTTTTGGACGCTGTAGCCGGCGTTCCCATGCCCTTTGAGGGCCTTGCTTCGGGAGTAACGAGAAGATTAACAAGGCTATCGATGTTAATGTTCTGTTCCTCTCGCTCTTTCATCAACTTATCAAGCATTTCCTCCATGCTTGCAATTCCCAACTTGACAACATTACTAATGTTCTGCTGCCTGCTTGCAGCTTCCTTCATTTTTGAAGTCTCTTCAGCCATCTTACTTATTATTTCCCTGATGGAGTTCTCTTTAGCCTCTATGTTCTTCTGAAGGCCCATAGAGCCCTTCGTGACATCTACTCCAGACTTAGTTGCGGGTTCGGATCTCTCAGTACTACTGGGGAGAGTTTCCGCGTTGTCTGATGTGCTGTTGTCCTCTTTTGTTGACTTCTTAAATACTGTTTGTAGGTTCGCCATAGGTTATAATCTCCAGCGCATCGTACGTGGAGGGGCGGGCCGAAATAGCTGGGAACGGGTATACCCTCGGACCTAAGTCCTACCCCAGTTCTCTGGGGCCCAGCCTTCGTTTAACCAGTCCCGGAAAACACGGACGGACTGGAACTCGCCCGGGGCACTGCAGATTCCGACCTCTGCAGCCACCACGCACTCCCTGATCAAGGCCCGAAAGGGGCTGGCACCTGATCTCGTGCTGCGGCTGACACGTCGGCAGTGCAAGCACACATCAGCCAAGTAGGGGTATCACCTCCCCTCCACCACAGAAAACTGTGGTGATTCTTGGATGATGATGATGATGATGATGATGATGATGTTCACATTTAAAAAAGGTGTGCTCTGCGTCGTCTGAATCGGCTTCGCAGTATACACACTTTGGGTTCTGTACCTTGTTGATTTTCTGTAGGTAGACTCGAAAATATCCGTTCCCCGAGAAAAATGGTGTGAGGTAATAGTTTACCTCACCATGGTTCCGGTTGATCCACGCATCTATTTCACGTATTAATCTGAAGGTCCATTTACCCCTGGTTTCTGCATTCCATCTTGTCTACCATTTTTGTATAGCTTGTGCTCTGGCTTCTCTTTTGGCTTCAAATTTGCCGCATTCATTTTTCTTGACATATGCTACCTTGCGTTCTGCCGCAAGCTGGTCAATTGGTATAACTCCGGCAATCCATAGCGTCTCTGGTTCTGAGACGGTGCGGTAAGTACATGCCACTCGCTGCGCTCCTCTCCACTGTACCCCTGCCATGCGTTTGCGTTTGTCAGCCGCTCGTTTAATGTGCTCTCAAAAGGTGAGCTTATTATCTAGCAAGATTCCAAGGTGTTTTGCTACCTTTTTTGTCTGTACTTCCTCGGTTCCCAACTGCATTGGGATTTCCACGTCGATTCTTTTTGTTGTTAATATCACGATCTCTGTCTTCTGGATAGCTAAATTTAGACCATGGTCTGCCATCCATCGCTGAACCACTCTCATGACTTCATTTAGCTTCCATTGAGCTAGCTCAGGATCGCGAGCAGCTATTGTCGCTGCTATGTCATCTGCATAGCTCACAAGTCTTGTGATCTTTTTCTGTCGATGTCCTTCGGTTGTTTCGTGAAGCGTAAAGCCGTAAAGGTTGTTTTCCAGCGGATCCAATATATCGACCCATTTTGCCGAATTGAATGCATTTATTACATCTAAAAGAACAAGTACCACAATTTCCCGTGAATAGCGACCTACTTGTCGTTCTTCTAGAGCTGTGCTCACTATCTGTGTCACCGCGTCTACCGTGGACCTCCCTTTCCTGAAACCATACTGACTTCTGGATAGGTCTCCAGCAGCTTGTATGGCTGATTGTATACGAGGTTTTAGCAGCCTCTCTAAGAGCTTTTCTGCCGTGTCCAGCAGACACAAAGGTCTGTGGGATGATGGTGAGTTCGGATCGCCTTTGCTTTTTTTTATAAACACGAGCTTTTGCTGTTTCCACAGCTTAGAAAAGGTTCCCATCTTGAGGCAGCTGTTGTACATATTAAGCATCATCCTGGGGCTTATATGTACAGTTGCTTTTATAGCCTCTACTGGAATACCAGCCGGTCCTGGTGCCTTCTGGTTTTGCAGGGATCTTGCAGCTTCAACAAGCTCCATCTCGGTGGAGAGCGGGATATCTTGTGTCAGTATATTTGTGTCTTTCTCCTCCCGCAGTTGGTGTGTGGGGACGAGCGTGTCCACAATACGTCCCATTTTTTCGGTATCACGCGGACCCATTGAGGTAAGCCCTCCAAGCTTGCGAGTAACAATCTTGTAACCTAAGCTCCAAGGATCGTTATCCACATCATCTTTGATGTTTTTCCTTCCAAGGATCTTGCTTCTTTTGACTGCTTCTCCCAATTCCTTCTTATCTGCTTTGAAGGCTGCACTTCTTAGCGCTGGTTCGTCTGGTCGTCTTTTCTTCAAACGCTGGGCTCTACGTCTTAGGACAAAGCATTCCCTTCTGCGATTTGCAATCTCGTCCGACCACTAATAGGCTGGACGTCGATTGTCGAGTGATCTTTTTTTGTGCATAGACGCGACACAGGCTTCGCGTGTCAGCTACATTGTGGCATCAACAACGTCTAATGGGTCTTCCTGAGCCATTGCAACTACTGCCTACTGTCTGCTGGGCGTCGGAAAGTTGTTTCTCCTGTATTCATAACTACAAGGCCTCTTCTTGAGGCAATCTCCATTACTTTTTTGCCTCTGTGGTCCATATAGGTCATTCCCCACTCTAGAGCTTTTGCGTTTAAGTCTCCAGCAATCACCGTGTCTCCTTGAGTATCAATTAGCATATCTTCGATGTTCGCCAGTTTCGTCGCAGTCCTTGATGGGCTCGTTTGGGGTAAGGTAACAACTCACAAAAGTGATCTTGTGACTCTTACTCCAGACATATCCCTCGCCGGCTCCGTGACTTTCCACTGGTACCTCGATTGTTTGCATCTTTGCTTCTATTAAGATTTGCTTGCAGTACGTCTATCATCTTCTGATTTTTTCTCTAGCTCGCTCTAGAGCTTCACGGAATATCAAGCACTTTCCTGAGCCGAGCATATGTTTTTCTGGCCCTGTATCCGTACCTGACTTGGTGCACAGAATGCAGTGTAGCTCCTCCGTGCAGGTAGCCGCCCTGTGTCTATTTTTGCAATATTTGTAGCACACGGTAGTGCGGTCGGGTCCTTTACAGTCCCGTGATTTATAACTAAAGCCGAGACACTAAAAACAGCGATCGGCCATGACTTGGTCCCGTCTATTTGTCCTTGAGACAGTGACCCTGAAGTCTCCAGTGTTTTCTTCAAGGTCACGCCTCAAAGCTTCTTCCACATCTTTTTTGGTCGTGATGCTGTCAAGATCTATAAATTCCAGAATTTTTCTGGGTACTATACTCCTGATAGCTCCCGTTTCTCCTATCGATGCCTTTACGGCATTTATGAAGGCTTGTGTATTCTTCGTGTCTCTTCCTAATTCCAACAAGATATCACCGCCCAGCGTTTGACGGATAAAGCGGATATGCGTTTCTGTGTCCTCAGGCTTGATTTTATGTCTGATTTCACTCAGCACTGCTGCGTATGTCTGCCCCGTTGCAGACTTTATAATGACAGCATCGAGAGGCTCCCTTTTGTTCCACCTGCGTCGCTGTCTTACGTAACAGTGACCCTAATATATATAAGAAAATATACATAATGAGGCCACTGCGCCGATGCTACTAAGGGACCCACTAAAAAACACCACCCTTTCTCCTTGGCG
Organism: Belonocnema kinseyi; assembly: GCF_010883055.1. Classification (NCBI taxonomy): domain Eukaryota; kingdom Metazoa; phylum Arthropoda; class Insecta; order Hymenoptera; family Cynipidae; genus Belonocnema; species Belonocnema kinseyi. The sequence continues at coordinate 148,151,698 of NC_046662.1, forward strand.
AATTCCCCCCCCCCCCGGGACCGCTTTCGCATTACTTCAGGGGGGAGCCGTTTTCTTGCCTTCTAAGGCAAGTCTCGTGCTCGTGGGCCTTCGACAGCTTAGGGTTTAGATGATTCAGTCAGTCATTCAGTTGCCCTTCTTGCTTTTTTTTAAGGATTGTGAAGGATGATTTTGAAGGATGGGACCTTGTTCCATTGATCCTCGGTTTGTATCATTTTATCGATAACGTTTTCCGGCGTAATTGCTCCCACCTGACTTTCTAGCCTGTGTCTTAATTCGGCCCATCGCTCGCACTGAAATAAAGTGTGGTTCGTGTCATCCATTGCCTCCTCGCAGTACCCGCATTTTCCACTTCTTACTTTCATTCTCTTGTACAGATAGGATCGGATAGGATCGATAGGATCAATACAGATAGGATCGTCCTCAGAATAGCATCGTAAGACACATTCCAAAGATCAGGGCCCAGTATCGATCCTGAAGCTGCTCCAGTGGTCATTCGCTTACTTCTGGCGCCTTCGGTTGTGTCGTATAGCAAGACTCTATCAGAAAGATAGCTTCTTAGCACACGCATGAGGTATTCTGGTGTCTTAAATCCCTCTAGTGCCTTAATTATCTCCGCCCATCTGGCCGAGTTAAAGGTGTTTCGCACATCCAGCGTTGCCAGCAGAACAATCTTTCTGGTGTGTAACGTGGATCTCCCTTTTCAGAATCCATGTTGCCTCTCGGAGAGATCTCCCGCTGCTTGGACGGCTGCCAGTAGGCGAGGCTTCAGCATTTTCTTCAAGAGTTTCCCGGTGGTATTCAGCATACACAGTGGTCTGTACGCTGAGGGAGTATTTGGATCTCCTTTTCCTTTCTTTATCAGGACTAGCCTTTGGACTTTCCACTGTTTGTGAAATAGTCCAGCTCTCAGACAGCAGTTCATCATGTTGAGCAGCATCTGTGGACATAAGCGTGCTACAACTTTAAGAACTTCCGCTGGAATCCCGTCGGGTCCTGGCGCTTTCCTGTTTTGCAGGGAAACCGCAGCTGCTAGTAGTTCTGCCTCGCTAAAGAGTGGTACATCTATTGCATAGGTTCTGTACATAACTATCTTTCTTGTCCGGTGTGTCGGGAAGAGCATGTCCACAATATTCTTCATTGTTTCCGCTCCCATTGATGCACTCGCTGAGAGGGTCCCGAGCTTCTGGATCACGATTTTGTAACCCAGACCCCAAAGTTCATCATTCACTTCCTGGCGCAAGTTTCCCCAGTTCTGGCGTTTGCTTTTCTGGATAGCCTTGCCAAGTTGTTTCTTGGCTAGCTTGTACTCTATTACGCCTTTTCCCCTCTTTCTTGTCGCTGTTCGTCTGCGTTTAAGGGATTCTTTCCGGAGTTCAGCAATTTCCTCGTTCCACCAACAGGCCGATGTTCTGCTTCTATTCCCCTTCTTCCTAGGCATCGAGGGGTCACAGGCTTCGTTGATTATTTGCATGGTAGCTTCCACTAATTCTTCTGCTCCCATGTCAGTTTTCTCTTTTAGGCATTCTTGTCCTCTGGCCATCGCCAGGGATAATTTCCCAACGTCCATTTTAGCTGCATTCCACCTTTTCGGATTGCGATGCTGTATCCTGGCTCCTAGTTTTCCTTTTATGTTGAACCGTATATACATCTTACGCTTCCCGTAAAGTCCTCTAGGACCTTCCAGTCCTCTATAAGGGGGGCCATTCCCTCCGAGACTAGGGTGATGTCTGGGATCGTACCTACGTTTCCTGTTCGTCTAAAAGTTGGCGTTTTGCCTGTATTCATGACCAGCAGGGCCCACCTAGCCACCATCTCCAAGATGCGCTTCCCACGCGGGCCCGTTCTGGGCATTCCCCATTCTACCGCTTTAGCGTTGAAATCTCATGCGTCTCTCACTCCTCCCTCTGTTTCTTGGAAGAGGTCTTCTAGTAGATCCAGTTTTCCTTGGAATTGCTGGATGCTCTCATTAGGTGAGGTAAAAGCTCATGTACGTGATACCTTTGCTCTTAACCCAGACGTATCCGTCCCCAAAGCCATGGTCTTCAATCGGGACTGGCGCTAGGTATCGTACTCATATAGCTGTATTCCAAGGTTGTCCGAGAACCATGTCGTTGTATCCTGATCCGTGTACTGCTCGCTGATAATGAACAAATCAACCTTCCCCTCCCGAGCTAAGTGTTCGAGAAGATCATGCGCTAATTTGCTTCTGTGCATATTAGCCATCCAAGCTAATATGCACAGAAGCAAATTAGCGCATGATCTTCTCGAACACTCAGCTCGGGAGAGGAAGGTTGATTTATTCATTATCAGCGAGCAGAAAAAAAAACGTTTTAAACCACCCCTAGTGTATCAAAATCAGAAAATCCACAAAATGACTGCCTTTATACAGTTTTCTATTTGTTAATAATACTTTTAATTTACCTTCTCATGGAATAAGCTTTTTCAGTGGGGTATGAGCCACCAGAAAAAATATTTAAAACCACCCCTATTGTATCAAAATCAGAAAATCCACAAATTGACTGCCTGTATACAGTATATTTTCGAGTTAATAATACTTTTAATTTACCCCGCCATAGAACAATTTTTTTCAGTGAGGTAAGAGCCGCCGGAAAAAATATCTAAAACCAACCTATTTGTATAAAGTCAGAAAAGCGTCAAAATGACCTCCTTTATACAGTTTTTTTCCGAGTTAAAAATACTTCTAGTTTACCTTTTCATAGAAAAAGTTTTTCCAGTGGGCTAGGAGCCAGCAGAAAAAATATTTAAAACCACCCCTATTGTATAAAAATCAGAAAATCTACAGAATGACTGCCTTTATACAGTCTTCTATTTGTTAATAATACTTTTAAATTACCTTGCTATAGTAAAACTTATTTCAGTAAGGTAGGATCCGCAGAAAAAATGTTTAAAATCAACCCTAGTGTATCAAAATCAGAGAATCCTCAAAATGACCGCCTTTATACAGTATAATTACGGGTTAATAATACTTTTAATTCATCTCGTCATCGAAAAATTTGTTTCAGTGGGATAAGAGCCGCCGGAAAAAATATCTAAGACTACCCCATTTGTATAAAAATCTTAAAATCGTCAAAATGACCGCCTTTACACAGTTTTTTTTCGAGTTAAAAATACTTCTAATTTACCTTCTCATAGAAAAAGTTTTTTCAGTGGGGTAGGAGCCAGCAGAAAAAATATTTAAAACCACCCCCATTGTATACAAATCAGAAAATCCACAAAATGACTGCCTTTATACAGTTTTCTATTTGCTAATAATACTTTTAATTCACCTTGCTATCGCAAAAATTTTTTCAGTAGGGTAGGAGCTGCAGAAAAAGTGTTTAAAATCAACCCTAGTGTATCAAAATCAGAAAATCCTCAAAATGACCGCCTTTATACAGTATATTATCGAGTTAATAATACTTTTAATTCACCTCGTCATAGAACAATTTTTTTCAGTGGCTTATAGAAGTTTAAGTACAACGAGGCGTAGTAGCAGCAAGAGGACAGCCTCAAGCCCAGAGGAAAACCAGGGTGCAAATCCAATGGGCTTGACGAAGAGTGACCTGGCGTCGCCAGGAGAATGGATGGACGTGACGAGAAAGAAGAATAAGTCAGAAAAATCGGGTATACCGCAGTCAGATGAGGGACAGGGGAATCAGAGAAGGACAAAAGAAGTGACTATTAAGAAGAAGTCACAATGGAAAACTGACAGGAGACAGCGCAGGCAAGCGGTTTTAATAAAACCGGCGCCAGGGAAGATTTATGCGGAAGTGCTGGGAGACATCAGGACCAAGATGACACCTGAAGATTCCGAAGCCCACATCAGGACGATTCGGCGAACACGCAACGGAGATGTCCTGCTAGAACTTGAAAAGGAAACAAAGAACGCTGCGGCCTTCGGGGAAGCTTTGGAAAAGCACCTAGGCCAGATGGGAACTATAAAGAACTTGGTTCCTAAAGTAACTCTTTAGCTTCTAAATCTTGACTGTGTTACAAAGGTCTCGGTAACCAGGCCCAACAGAAGAGATCAGGTCTTGGACATAGTCGAGGTCGGCGAGAAAGCCGCAAGCCAACTGCTGGAGACAGTCCGCATTAAAGTGGGATGGATTAATTGCAGGGTGAGAAGGAGAATGAGCTTCGACCGATGCTACAGGTGTCTGGGGTATGGTCACCTCTCAAGAGACTGTAAAGGACCCGACCGCCGCGGCCTCTGTTACAGATGTGGCTTAGGAGGACAGCAGGCAAAGTCCTGCACGTCCGAAATGCACTGTGTACTTTGCAACAGTAGGCAACCAAAACCGGAGAAACTCAACCTCCTACTCCTACTCATACTCCACTGGAAAAACTTATTCTATGAAAAGGTAAATTAGAAGTATTTTTAACTCGAAAAAAACTGTATAAAGGAGGTCATTTAGACGCTTTTCTGACTTTATACAAATAGGTTGGTTTTAGATATTTTTTCCGGCGGCTCTTACCCCACTGAAAAAAATTGTTCTATGAAGAAGTAAATTAGAAGTATCATTAACTCGAAAATATACTATTTAAAGGCGGTCATTTTGAGGATTCTCTGATTCTGATACACTGGGGTTGACTTTAAACATTTTTTCTGCGGCTCCTGCCCTACTGAAAAAAGTTTTACTTTAGCAAGGTAAATTAAAAGTATTATTAACAAATAGAAAACTGCATAAAGGCAGTCATTTTGTGGTTTTTCTGATTTTGATACACTAGGGGTGGTTTTAAACGTTTTTTCTGCGGCTCCTACCCCACTGAAAAAACTTATTCTATGAAAACGTAAATTAAAAGTATTTTTAACTCGAAAAAAATGTATAAAGGCGGTCATTTTGACGAATTTCTGATTTTTATATAAATGGGGTGGTTTTAGATATTTTTGCCGGCGGTTCTCACCCCACTGAAAAAAAACGATTCTATGACTAAGTAAATTAAAAGTATTATTAACACGAAAATATACTGTATGAGGCGGTCATTTTGAGGATTTTCTGATTTTGATACCCTGGGGTTCATTTTGAACATCTTTTCTGCGGCTCCCACCTTACTGAAAAAAGTTTTACTATAGCAATGAAAAACCTTTTTCTATGAAAAGGTAAATTAGAAGTATTTTTAAATCGAAAAAAACTCGTTCTATGACAAGTAAAATTAAAAGTATTTTTAACTCGAAAAAAACTTTATAGGGGCGGTCATTTTGAGGATTTTCATATTTTGATACACTAGTATTGATTTTAAACATTTGTATGCGACTCCTACCCTACGGAAAAAAGTTTTACTATATCAAGGTAAATTAAACGTATTACTAACAAATATAAAACAATATAAAGGCAGTCAAATTGTGGATTTTCTGATTTTTATACAATAGGGATGATTTTAAATATTTTTTCTGATGGCTTCTACCCCACTGAAAAAAATTTTTCTATGACGGTGTCAATTAAAAGTATTATTAACTCGAAAATATATTGTATAAAGGCGGTCATTTTTAGGATTTTCTGATTTTGATGCACTAGGGTTGATTTTAAACATTTTTGCTGCGGCTCCTACCCTACTGAAAAAAGTTTTTATATAGCAAGGTAAATTAAAAGTATTATTAACAAATAGAAAACTGTATAGAGGCAGTCATTTTGATGATTTTCTGATTTTGATACACTAGGGGTGTTTTTAACATTTTTTTCTGCGGCTCCCACCCCACTGAAAAAACTTATTCTATGAGACGGTAAATTAAAAGAATTTTTAACTTGAAAAAAACTGTATAAAGGCGGTCATTTTGATGATTTCCTGATTTTGATATATTAGGGGTGGTCTCACATGTTTTTTCCTTTGTCTCCTACCCCACTGAAAAAAACTATTTCTATGACAAGGTAAATTAAAAGTATTTTCAACTCAAAAAACAAAAACTGTATGAAGGCTGTTATTTTGACGATTTTCTGATTTTGATACACTAGGGGTGGTTTCAAACATTTTTTCTGCGGCTCCTACCCTACTGAAGAAACTTGATCTATTACAAGCTATATTAAAAGTATTTTTAACTCGAAAAAAAACTGTATAAGTGAGGTCATTTTGACGATTTTCTGATTTTTATACAAATGGGGTGGTTTTAGATATTTTTTCCGGCGGTTCTTACCCCACGTAAAAAAACTGTTCTATGATGAGGTAAATTAAAAGTATTATTAACTCGAAAATATACTCTATAAAGGCAGTCATTTTGAGGATTTTCTGATTTTGATACAAGAGGGGTGGTTTTAAATATTCTTTTCTGCGGCTCCTACCCTACTAAAGGAACTTGATCTCTGATAAGTTAAATTATAAGTGTTTTTAACTCGAAAAGAAACTGTGTAAAGGCGGTCATTTTGACGATTTTCTGATATTTATACAAATGGGGTGGTTTGAGATATTTTTTCCGGCGGCTCTTACCCCACTGAAAAAAATTATTCTATGACGAGGTAAATTAAAACTATTATTAACTCGAAAATATAATTTATAATGGCGGTCATTTTTATGATTTTCTGATTTTAATACACAAGGGGTGGTTTTAAACATTTTTATACGGCTCCTACCCTACTGAAAAAAGTTTCACTATAGCAAGGTAAATTAAAAGTATTATTAACAAATAGAAAACTATATAAAGGCAGTCGTTTTGTGGATTTTCGGATTATTATACAATAGGGGTGGTTTTAAACATTTTTTCTGCTGGCTTCTACCCCACTGAAAATACTTCTTCTCTGAGAAGGTAAATTAGAATTATTTTTAACTTCAAGCAAACTGTATTAAGGCGGTCATTTTGACGAGTTACTGATGTTTATACAAATGGGGTGGATTTATATATATTTTCCGGCGGCTCTTATTCCACTGAAAAAAATTTTCCTATCACGAGGTCAATTAAAAGCATTATTAACTCGAAAATATACTGTATAAAGGCGGTCATTTTGAGATTTTCTGATTTTGATGCACTAGGGTTGATTTTAAATATTTTTTCTGCGGCTCCTACCCTACTGGAAAAATTTTTACCACAGCAAGGTATATTAAGCGTATTATTAACAAATAAAAAACTGTATAAAGGCAGTCATTTTATGGATTTTCTGATTTTGATACAATAGGGGTGGTTTTAAATATTTATTCTGCTGTCTCCTACCCCACTGGAAAAACTTGATTTATGACAAGGTAAGTTAAAAGTATTTTTAACTCGAAAAAAAACTGTATACAGGCGGTCATTTTGACAATTTTCTCTTTTTTATACAAATGGTGTAGTTGTAGATATTTTTTCCGGCGGCTCTTATCCCACTGAAAAAAATTTTTCTATGACGAGGTAAATTAAAACTATTATTAACTCGAAAATATACTGTATAAAGGCGGTCATTCGGATGTTTTTCTGATTTTGATATACTAGGGGTGGTTTTACATGTTTTTTTCTTTGACTCCTACCCTAATGAAAAAGTCTTACTTCAGCAAGGTAAATTAAAAGCATTATTAACAAATAGAAAACTGTATAAAGGCAGTCATTTTGTGGATTTTCTGATTGTGATACACTAGGCGTGGTTTTAATCATTTCTCTCTGCGGCTCCTACCCTACTGAAGAAACTTGATATATGACAAGGTAAATTAAAAGTATTATTAACTCGAAAAAAACTGTATGAAGGCGGTCATTTTTATGATTCTCTGATTTTGATACATTAGGGGTGGTTTTAGATACTTTTTTCCGGCGGCTCGTACCTCACTGAAAAAAATTGTTCTATGACGAGGTAAATTAAAACTATTACTAACTCGAAAATATACTTTATAAAGGCGCTCATTTTGAGGATTTTCTGATTTTTATTAACTAGGGTTGATTTAAAAAAAATTTTCTGCGGCTCCTACCCTACTGGAAAAAGTTTTACTACAGCAAGGTATATTAAACGTATTATCAACAAATAGAAAACTGTACAAAGGCAGTCATTTTATGGATTTTCGGATTTTGATACAATAGGGGTGGTTTTAAATATTTTTTCAGGTGGCTCCTACCCCACTGAAAAAGATTGTTCTATGAGAAGGCAAATTAAAAGTATTTTTAACTCGAATAAAAACTGTATAAAGGCGGTCATTTTGATGATTTTCTGATCTGGTACACTAGGGGTGGTTTTAAACAATTTTTTTCTGCGTCTCCTAACCTACTGAACAAACTTGATCTATAAGAAGGTAAATTGAAATTATTTCTTACACGAAAAAAACTGTATCAAGGCGGATATTTTGAAGATTTTCTGATTTTTATACAAATGGGGTGGTTTTACATGTTTTTTCCTTCGACTCCTGCCCTACTGAAAGAACTTTTTCCATGATTAGCTAAATTAAAAGTACTTTTAACTCAAAAAAAACTTTATAAAGGCGGTCACTTTGATGATTTTCTGATTTTGATACACTGGGGTTGATTTTAAACATTTTTTCAGCGGCTCCTACCATACTGAAAAAAGTTTTACTATAGCAAGGTAAATTAATATTTATTAACAAATACCAGGTGTATACATATGAAACCGGTATTGCCATTTAGCGGCCAGTAGGCACACTTGTAGTCACTGTCGGAACTTACCATTTGTGCTAATTGGCGTATTGTCATCTGTCAACAATATCCAATACCAAACATTTCAAGTTTCATATGACATCATGATTTTTTTCGCTCTTGAAAATGTCGAAATACGTGCCTTCAAACAACGATTTTCGGGGAGCATTAATTTTCTGTTTCCAGTTGGGTAAATCGGCGATAGAATCTCATCGAGTGCTTGTCGAAGCTTACGGAGAGCATGCTCTTGGTCGAACGGAGTGTAATGAGTGGTTTAACAAGTTCAAAAGTGGCAATTTTGATGTGAGAGACGCTGACCGCGGCAAACCACCGAAATCGTTTGAGGACGTCGAATTGCAGGCTTTGCTGGATAAAGACGATGGTCAGACGCAAAAACAGCTCGCAGAACAACGCTACCAACAACAATTGGCCAATTTGAACCGTGCTCTGCGCCAAAAACACCAAAAATATGAAACTAGACATGAAAAAGTAATTTTTCTCGATGACAATGCACCATCACACAAGACAAAACTGACTCGGGAATTGGTTGAGTCGTACAGCTGGCAACCGCTACCCCACCCCGCTTACTCACCAGACTTGACTCCATCCGACTACCACTTATTTG
>NC_046662.1:148160961-148173340 GCF_010883055.1 Belonocnema kinseyi
GCGCATACTTTGAATAAAATATTTGTTATCATTCTCTTGAAATAAATGTGTTTTTTTCTTGAAAAAATACCGGTTTCATATGTATACACCTGGTAGAAAACTGTATAAAGGCAGTCATTTTGTTGATTTTCTGATTTTTATACACTAGGGGTGGTTTTAAATATTTTTTCTGCTGTCTCCTACCCACTGAAAATACTTGTACTTTGAGACAATAAGCTAAAAGTATTTTTAACACGAAAAAACTCTGTATAGGCGATCATTTTCATGATTTTCCGATTTTGATACATTAGGGGTAGTTTTACATGTTTTTTCCTTTACTCTTACCCCACTGAAAAAACTTGTTCTAGGATAAGCTAAATTAAAAGTACTTTTAACTCAAAAAAAACTTTATAAAAGCGTTCATTTTCATGATTTTGATAACCCAGGGGTGGTTTAAACATTTTTTCTGCTGCTCCTACCCTACTGAAGAAACTTGATTTATGACCAGGTAAGTTAAAAGTATTTTTAACTAAAAAAAACTGTATAAAGGCGTTCATTTTGACGATTCTTTGATTTTTATACAAATGGGATGGTTTTATATATTTTTTCCGGCGGCTCTTACCCCACTGAAAAAAATTGTTCTCTGACGAGGTAAATTAAAACTATTATTAACTCGAAAATATACTTTATAAAGGCGGTCATTTTGAGGATTCTCTGATTTTGATACACTAGGGTTGATTTTAAACATTTTTTCTGCGGCTCCTACCTTACTGAAAAAAGTTTTACTATAGCAAGGTAAATTAAAAGTGTTATTAACAAATAGAGAACTGTATAAATGTAGTCATTTCCTGGATTTTCTGATTTTGATACAGTAGATGTGGATTTAAATATTTGTTCCGGCGGCTCTTACCCAGCTTAAAAACTTGTTCTATGACAAGGTAGATTTAAAGTATTTTTAATTCCAACAAAAGCTCCTACCCCGCTGAAAAAATTTGTGCTATGATAATGTAAATTAAAAGTATTTGTAACTCGAAGAAAACTGTATAAAGGCGGTCATTTTGAGGATTTTCGGATTTGGATACACTAGGGGTAGTTTCAAACTTTTTTTCTGCTGCTCCTACCCTACTTAAGAAACTTGATCTTTGACAAGGTAAATTAAAAGTATTTTTAACTCGAAAAAACAGTATAAAGGCCGTGAAAAAGATGTGGGCATCGATTCATTCACTAGTATATGTTATCGGGGAAATTATTTGTCAAAAATTTTTTCGAAAACTGAATATGTGAAGTTTGTACGATCTCAAGTCTTGCGATTCTGGGGTGGAATAACAACATTACAAAAAGTGACTCGAGTATGTGTTTGTGATGTGACAGCTCTGAAAGCATTGATTCTCGACATGGTATTACATTGCATGGAGAATCTTTTATACAATGACTAGGATAATGTTTTGGCTAACTACAACGTTCCGCCACGTAAGTACATTTAAAAAATTTAACAACTTATTTCCTTTATTGACGGTTTTATTTTTATTTAACATCACACTTTAAAATTCAAAACTTACCAAATTCTTATTTTACATACTATTTTTATTCACATCTATACTTATTTGACATCTCCATGAAGCAAAAATATTAAATATCTTAACTTAATAATAAACAGAGGCAAATAAAAAATATGATAATAGATGTTTATATACCTACAACATCAATGCAGGAGGTTTCAAACATCGTATTGGATTGACTTATAACATTCTAATCTCATTAGTAACTTGACTTAGTCCATGGTTATGATGTATAACCGGGTCCACCATAGTAAAAGTTTTGAATAATCAAAAGAACAATATTTGACATCAATAATAATAGTAATAATAATAATAATAATAATTTTGTTGGTGTCGAGATAGGTATTGAGCTTTCCTCTTATAACTTTGACGGCTATGTTGGCGGTGGCATTGCTACTAACAGAGTTTCCTGTGTTAAATAGGCTGATAACGAAGAGGAGAGGGACTAAGAAGAACAAAAATACCCAAATAATAATGAAGAGTGTATTGAAGATATTAAAACGGTTGTTGCTTCCCGAGGATCATCGAAGCGCCCCCCAGAGCCACAGCTGGGGGCCACATCATGCCGGACGGTGGCGTTGGTGAGCTGCGTGATGGTCAGGCATATCTCACTAATCAAACAGCTGGCCAGCAAGAACGTCTGCTTTGGCTAGCGTTAGCTATTTGCAGCCAACCACCTCGACAGAAAAACCGTAGGAGAGCATCAATTGGGATACCACAATAAAAGAGGGGTTGGTGCGTTTCTACTATGAAAGTGTGAAGTTTAAAAAGAAAATGGAAAAAGGATACAATTTAAGAACGAAATTTTCTGCAAAGTATCCTAATATACAGAAAGTCGCACTAAGAGATCTTACTACGACGACAATTAACATCAGTTAGAGAAAGCCACGTCATGCGGTCAAGTAGGAGCAATTGATGTTCTTCCTCAACCTATTGATGATCCAACACCACCACATCCTTCAGAGGTGGATGGCCTTATACAGACAGAGGCAGATGCAGAGGTTCAGCAACCAAAAAAGCGACCAAAATGGATATATCATATGAACAGAGATGTTGGTTGGTTGGTGGTAATGTTGGCGGGAGGAGGGGGGGGGGTGTGAAGCACCCCCTGGCGCTCAAGCTATAAAGCCTATTGTGCCACACCCGTTTTTAGCCTCAAGGCCATCTTCGTCGAGTGTTTTTGAATCTCGGCGACTTTCTGTTATTACCAAAATTCTAAAATTAAACCTCTCAGGTGCCAGGCTTACCAATCGCACCGCAAGGGACGCCCTTCCTTGTCAACGGTAAACAAAGTGAGCCTCGCCAGCTATGCAATCCGCAAGCTTCCCTAGCAGGCTAGGGTTGGAGGAGCGATCCTTCTGAGGTCAGCAGTTAGACGCACAGATTCGAAGCACTGGCCTGGTGTGTTATGTAATTGTATGTCTGTATGTTCATTACTCTAAAGCGTCCAGCGACCATCCAGCGTGGTTGCCCCCGTACGGAGCGTCCAAGCGCAAGGAGATCGCTGACTCAGTTTCGAGTCTACTCAAAATTAGCTTCGACCTCCAACGCTGGTCCCCCGTACGGAGCACAGGGATCGAACCTCAGTCTTCCTGCTTGGAAGCATGGTGCATTATCTTCTGAAACACCAGGACTCTATAACAGAGATGTTATGCGCCTTTATTTTTTGGCAGAGAAATGCCGGCAAAGTGTGAGGAAAGAACATCATAGACTCTTCTTATTTAAACGCCCAAAGCTAGCTGCAAAAATAAATGAGCAGAATCTGGATTATCAGAAACGCTCAATATCTGTAAACAGATTGCTTTTGGCTGTGGAAATAGCTGCTATCAAAATGGAAGTGCAACCGCAACTTCCTGTTGATGAACTCGCCTTGAAAGACGTGGAGAACGAAGACTTTATCAAAGCTGAAGGCATATCTGCTAGGGATGATGAACAGCATGTACCGGTTCCACTAGAACCACATTCGGATATTAATAACGATGATGTGTATAGCGAAATCCGAGAAAAACTATAGCACCTTGAAAGGAATTTTGGCTGTGCTTTACTAGAGTTCAGATATGTAGAACCAATATTAGGGCATTCTTTGCCCAAAATGAACATCAGAAGTCATCTGCGTGCTCTAATACAACAACTCAACAGCATGGTTTAACCAACGTATTTGAACGCAACACTAACTGCATTAGAGGAGCAAACTCTTGTATACTGTGCAGCTGTGGCACGCGTTACAACGTTGGGGTGCTGAAACAGATCGATTGACTCAATGTAATAAAGGAAATAGAACTAGAAAGCTAATAGAGCATGTAACTAAAACATCAATTCTCGGCACATCGAGACATTAACACCAGCAATAGTGGATTAGATTATGGGCTCCCTACGGCAGAGACTTGATTTTCTTACTGCCAGACTGCGTCGGTATAAGAAAATTAGTGCACGACGGGACCAAAATCAAAACTTTCATACAGATGAAAGAAGGTTCTATCGTGAATTGAGTTTAAAGCAAAATAACCCGCAAGACACCAGAGTCCCTCAATTAGAAGACATAAATAATTACTGATCGGGTGTTTGGGGAAAATAGAATAGATGCAATTTGTACACTGCGTGCTTTATAATGGAGAAAGCAAGGGTAAGCAATAGCCCTGCAATGCAACTGACAAACATCACAGCTTTGAATGTTTCAGCGGTCTTGAAAAGGGCAAGTACCTGGAAAGTTTCAGCTCCGGACGTGGCTCACAACTTCTGGTACAAGTACCTGACGAGTGTGCATCTTTGTTTGGCAAAGCGTTTTCATAAGATCATTGAACAACCAGATCTGATGCCCGGATTTATGCCCAAGATACTACGTATATGTTAAATAAAAAACCAGACGCTCAAAATCCTTCTGAATTTCGACCGATAGCCTGCTTCCAACAATTTATAAATGTCTTACATCTATCATTGAAGATAAGGTATATTCTCATTGGGATGAGAATGACATCCTTACAAAAGAACAAAAAGAATGTTGTAAAAACTCACAAGGCTGTAAAGATCTAGTCGATATAAACGCTGTTGCCATGACTCAAGCTCGTCAGCATCAAAAGAACTTACACATGGAATACATTGACTCCAAGCAAGCGTTTCCATCCGTGCCGCATGACTAGTTGCTTGAAATCTTAAGACTTTACAAAATCTGCTCACGCATTATTGACTTTCTAAGTCATGCGATGAGGCTCTGGGGTACAAGAATCAATTATTTTTATTATGGGCAATCAAGAGTAACTAGATCAATACGCACTACGACGGGTATATTTTAAAGAGACTGCTTCAGTGCAATATCGTTCTGTTTAGGGATGAACCCCTTGAGCAACACACGAAACAGCATTTTCGACGGGTTTAGAATCCATGATACTGAGGATAATCATCACGTGACCCATCTCCTGTACATGATATCCACATGGAGTTCAGACTAGATAAATGCAGAACAGTGCATTTAATCAGAGGGGAATCAGGGAACGCATAGTTATATAACAAGTTCGAAAATGACATTGAATAAATGGCTGCAGACGAATCATATAAATATCTAAGTATTATTTAATCTAAGAGTATTCAGTATACGATAGTTAAGAAAAGCCTAAGGATTGCCTTCGCTACGAGACCTTAAACAGTTAAACAGAATCGTCCGCTTAGAAATGACGAAGCATAGAATGCACCACAAAAATTCAGCGATTGAACGGGTAGTTCTACCCCGACATATAGCGGGTAGGGGCGATGTAGATGTCAAAAAAATGTGTGAGTCACAAGTTACACAGTTGAAGGACTATTTTAACAGCAAATGAAATGTTGCGCTTCACAGCAGCATCTGTAAAGCGGATCTTAACCACACGCCCTTAAATTTGCCTCAGATGAGGCCTTAAATATATCAGAGCAAAAACCATAGAGAAATCAGAAATACAATAAAGGCAGAAAGCTATCCATGGTGAGCACACCAAAAACGTTAGATCAACATAAAGTGGATAGTGAGGCATCCAATATTTGGTTAAGAAAGGGTGTTCTGTATCCAGAGACGGTAGGATTCGTCATTACGATACAGGACAAGGTTTTCAGTACCAGGAATGATCGCGAACACGTGTTACATCAGGAGGTGGTTGACTGCTGCCGATTATGCGAAGATACCAATGAATCCATCGAGCACATAATTGATGTCTGTCACGTAATGGCTTCGAGAGAATATACGCACAGACATTATAATATAGCAGGAATTATTCATGAACAACTTGCCCTAAACCTAGGACTCTTAAAAGAATGGCTGCCTTTCTATAGATACATTTCACCTCTCGTTTTAGATAGCGAAGATTACATCTTGTTTAATGTTTATGTTTGTAAATATTTAATTTTGCCAGAACAGGAATAGACAGAGAAGAATCGTTAGAAATAAGGAATAGTTCAAGTTTTATTTCAAGTATAGAATACTTGGCAGACTAAGATCAGTTTTGAAAACCACACATATCACTCACCTGTTTATAAACATTTTTGTAAGATCTGAGATTTAATGTCTTTATTGAGTTAATTACTTTACTAATCCGAAAAGATGGGACAACGATCTGTCGCGATTCACTGCTGCTCGTACACTGTTTTCCTCAAGCGACAAGACTATCATCTCACACTCAAACTGAGAAATCACGTTGCTTCAAACATTAATTTAAATAATAAAAAACCGAAAATAGCTTTAAAATAGGCGATATTGATAAATTGAATAATTTTCGATCGCAGAAAGTCTCATAAAGACGAAACATTAGAACTTTAAACATACTGGCCGCCTCGTGAGTGGTAACTGTACGATGAAAAGAAAAAAACAATAAGTGCTTACTCGAGTAATTGTCAACAACGCAAATGCCGCCCGTGCTAAAGGAACAGTATAAATGTAACAAAAATTTAATATTCATAGCCGCCCGCCATAATCCACTAATTTTACAGAATGATTTCTTTTAAATCTAATTAATAATAGTTGTTCAGATTTCCCTCATTTCTTTCTCTCTGACTGTTAACAGACAAATCTGAGTTGGCAGTTTTTAAATTGGCAGCTTTTACGCAAACAGAACGTACTAAATCGTCCTTACCCTTGTATTATTTAATTATACGGCCTAACAACCATCTAGAAGGCGGTAACGAATCATGTTTTACAAGAACGATATTACTGATCACAAGATTTAGCTCTTTGTTGAACCATCTGTAGCGTTTTTGTAATGACTGTAAATAATCAACAGCCTATCTTTTCCAGTAAATCTCTGAAATTTGTTGTACTAATTGGTAAGAAGGTCATGGGCCTGCATCGCCCACAACAGAATTCGTGAATGAAGGATGTGAGGGTACTCTAAATTCAGTTAAGTCCCCCATAATTTGTTAAGACAGAGCCGCTCTTTCACGTGTGCACGCCAGGCCACCTTTGAGCAGTCGTTTAACAAAAGAGCGTGCTTCTTAAAGCCAGTAACGCTGTCTTAGCGTATGTGAAGTTTTTTCTGACCACCGTGTAAAGATCGAAGGTAAGCATGCCTAACGATAAGCTCACTTATGTGGTGCCGCGGCAAAATGATAGGATGCTTCTCATCAAAACTGATAGGAGCATGCCGTAGTCTTCCATTTAACCTTAAGAGATTGTTGGAATGCAAAAATGTATTTAAACTTTTAAATAGCGAGCTCTTTGAACTACCCTATCTTCACCGTTCAAAGCTTCTATCTCATTAGAAAAGGAATGTGCTTGGACAAATTAAATCCAAAATATAATAGATTGTTGGATTTCAATCGCATTAAGAGAAATGGTTGAAAATCTAGGTTTAGGCTTATTAAGTTTTGAGTGCTCGAACACAAAGGCTTCAATAAACGTTTTAAAATAGGCCGTTGCGCGAAGTGCTCTGGACCAAGAGGAGAATTTAAGCATCATGTTAAATGGACTTTTGATAACACTCAAAATATGATGACTCTCTAGTGGCCGCTGTTCTAAATTTAATAGAGAGGGGGCTGCGTGGAGATATTCGGGCCGTTTTGAGGAATGCAAACAGAGGTCAATTGAAAGGTAGAATCCTAGCCAAGCCAAAACTGTTACGGAATCAGTGTAACAGTAAACAAGTATTTTATCCAATTACATAGTTTCCATGGCAGACTTAAGTGTCTTAGTTAACAAAGCGCCTCCACACATCTCCAAACGAGGAATTGATACATATTTAATAGGAGCTGCTTTAGATTTAGCAATTAGTAGGCAAACATTAGCCTCCTTTAAATTTTCGCTAAGAATTTTAATGTAAAGGGAAGCTGAATAAGTTTTTGGCGAAGAGTCAGGAAAGCCATGAAGCTCGAATTCAGAGTTTGTCTGCAGTTGTCGTATCCATCTGCGGACCTTAAGTGCTTCTAATTTTTCCAGAGAACAATGGTAATTTAACCTTTGAATTTTAAGATCATCAAGTAGTCTGTTGTCCCAGTCGAGTTTACGAAGCCAAAGTTCCTGCATTAACATTGTTGCCACTATTATGACTGAAGTTATCCAAACCATAGGATGATTCAACTTTATTAATGAAAGAATAATCCGTTTTGTTGGATTTTCGACTAAAGAAGAAGTCACTTTGAAAAGGAATGAATCAGACTCAGGATCTCAAAATAAAATAATGATAAAATAATAATAAATAATGAATAATAAAATAGTGATAGAGGAAAATTTGTCTCCAACGGCAGCGAGGGGAGAAGAGGTGAAGGAGGCTATGGACGTCCAGGATACACTGGATACATTGGCTGCATTGGCTGGGGATGATATACAAACAGATCAGTGTAGAAATATTAAAGTAGAAATACCCTCGTATGATAACAAAATAATAACACAGGACCACAAATCGCCTAAGTCTGCAACATAAAAGGGTCAGTTCAAGGTCAAACTTACAAAATTTATCGCTTACCAACTAAATTAGGGTAACTTCATGTTTAAGTGGTCGCTGAATTTAAATCCGGTGTCCGTTTGACGCCGTCAGGCCAGTATCAAAGTCAATTCAAAGTCAAACCTAAAAAATTCATCGACAACCAAATAAATCAGAGTACCCTTAGGTTTAAGTGGTCGCTACATTTGAATCCGGTATCCGTTTGATACGAGCAGGTCAGTAGCAAGGTCAGTTCAAGGTCAAAGCTACAAAATTCATCGCTAACCAACTAAATCTGGGTACCTTTAGGTTTCAGTGGTCGCTAAATTCGAATCCGGTTTCCGTTTGATGCCATCATGTCAGTATCAAGGTCAATTTAAGGTCAAACCTCCAAAATTAATCGCTAACCAACTAAATCTGGGTAATTTTAGGTTTAAGTGAACATCTTGAGATGAAGGTTAAGAGATTTTAATGGTCCAATTTGGAAGAACCTTAAGAATTTTTATGTGGGTTCTGTGCTGTTTATAATTTGTAACCTTGTCACCATTCAAGAATGCCACGTAGCGGTACCATTTCTTTTAGAACTTACCCGTTAGAGAAACGGGGGCGCCAACGTCAGGTTTATGTGATGTTTAAATTATGGTGCTACATATAAACAAAAATATTATGCTTGTTTAAAACGACTTATTTATTTATTTATTTTTGAAGAACGCGTCTTTTTTGACTCAAATGATCTTAGAATACTCTTTCACTTATGAACGGTCTTCATATCTGTTTTTAGGCACCAGCAATAGTCAGACATCATATAAGTATCCCATATACCTTGAGATCTATGCTCCATGTTTTTTAAGTCCTGATGGAACCTCTCTCCCTGCTCTTCACTCATATCACCTAAATTTTCAATAAACCAATCGATATTAGAATCCAAAAAATGGATCTTTAAATTCATCAAACACCATAACTTTTCAAAATTCTCTATCATTTTAGCAACTATTTCTTTGTGGCTAGAGTGTTTATGATTTCTTAAAAAGTCAGAGCAAACTTGCCAAATGCTTTGCCATGCTTCTTTTTCATCACTGGTCGTTCTTCGCTTAAATTTATAATCGTTTACCAGAGCTCTAATTTGTGGACCGTCAAATACTCAAAAACATTATTACAAGCATTACTTTCTGTTTTTTTCATTACCTTAACAACTTATTCCACTAAGTCGAGTTTTATATATAATGGTGGTAACAGTACTATTATTGGATCTACTAAATGTTTATTTATAACATTAAATGATCCTGGATCATAATAAGCAAAAGTAACAATCCGTTTTAAGACTTGAAGGTTCACGCCAAATCATAGGCGAAGAAATATGAAGTTTTTATTGTATTTGCAATGTCTGCTAATGTCACTCAGATAAGTCGAACGAATGATATGAGGAATTCAAAAATGGTCAAGACTTTCTTCTGTGCCACCATAAAAATTAATGTACATATATTTTGTAGCATCTGTTAAAGATCTTATATTTTTGGGTTGAATGTATCTACCGCACACAATAAAAAATGTGCCTCGACTATCACAAGGTGGCATAATAAAAGAGACAAGGTGGTTTAAAGGGATATTTCCAAAAAATGTAACTGATTTAAATTTATACCAGACACAATCTTCAGTAAATCTACTTCTGAAAAAACTTAATTCTAAAAAAGATTTAACGCAAATATCAATCTAGCACTGAGACTAGTCTTAACCTATATACAAACTTAAGAAAAGTTTCCCCAAATGAAAACTTTTGTACTATGCAAAATAGATTTCTACGATGAATACTGTATAAAACTTTGCTAGTGATGTTTAATATTAATATTACCAAAGGTTAGTCAAAACTTATATCACATTCAAACCACCAAAGCCGGGATGTAAAAACTAAGTCGTGACCATCTGCATCGTAATTGATGCCTGGACGTTCGAAGAAATTTACTCTAGATTTTCTGTATTCAACAGAATGATGTAGACGTTCATGACTTTTCTTATACATCCCGACTTTAGTTTAAATATCGACGGCCATGGGTAACCCAACATTTAGAAGTTGCATTAGAAAGTTATAATTTTATTCTAATTGACTATCTATTCGTTTTAAATTTTAATCAGTTTTGACCATTCTTGGATTCCACATCTCATTCGTTCGACTTATCTAAATGGCATTAGCAGACATTGCAAAGACGAGGGAAAAAAATTCGTAACTCTCTGCTTACGATTTAGCGTGACCCTTTAAGTCATAAAATCATACTTTATACGTGACATAAACCTGGCATTGGCAGCCCCGTTTTTGTAACCGGTAAGTTCTGAAAGAAGTGGTACCTCTACGTGGTTTAGAATGGGTAACGCTGCAACCACTTCAACTGAATTCAAAGCATTTCTCACGCTTTATTAAGCGAGTTAAAATTTAATTAATTTAAAAAGTACCTGATACTATAGCATTCTTGAATGGCGACAAGGTTACAAATTCTATGCAGCACAGAACCCACATAAAAACTCTTAAGGTTTTTTCAAATTTGACAATAAAAATCTCTTAACCTTCATCTTAAGATATCCACTTAAACCTGAAAGTACCCTGATTTAGTTGATTAGCGATAAATTTTGTAGCTTTTACCATGAACTGACTTTGATACTGACCTGCCGGTGTCAAACAGACACCCGATTCGAATTGAGCGACCATTTAAATCGAAAGGTACCCTGATTTAGTTGGTGAGCGATGAATTCGGTAGGTTTGACCTTGAACTGACGTTGATACTGACCTGATGGCGTAGCAGACACTTTTTCCAAAGCTACTGAACCACCCTTTTTCAATGTTAAAAAATAATTAATAAGGCCGGTGTAGTGACCCGTACAATTATCTATATTTTATACTATAGTGAGGGGGTCATTATGAGGTCATTTTGAGTTCGAAAGGAGCATGTTCAAGTCGGTAGGTCCCCCCATCGTGTACTTGACTGCAACCGAGTCCGTCAATGATGGGGTGAAAACCAGGCATGTCCAATATGTCTGGGCAGACTACTCTCATCAGATCACTTGATGGCATTATAAAAATGCGTCCGTGACTGATGATATATACCGCGACAGCCCCGTGCAAAATGATCAAATAAAAATCCAACTCTAACCAAAAATGCCTTCGGCATATTGGGCAGTATAAGCCTGTGACAACATTTCAACACAGAAATGTTTTTTATCATAATAACATGCAAGATTGGGTGGCCCAAAAAATCACATTTGAAAAATTTTAACGGGCTTGTTGGCCAAATCGTTCTCGCAGGCAAATAAATTTATGCCTATTTTATTATTTTCCAAAAAAAAATATTTCTAGTACTCGCTCCGGACATTTTTATGTCTTATGGAGTCTAACATGTGAAATTTTTCCTATTTTTATTTCTTCGATTTTAGACAGGAAATTATAAGTTAATATATTTGACATTTGATATGCTTGTTCACTTATCAGTAAATATTGCATTTATCGTATTTTTATGTTTCAGAAATATTGTACAAAAGTTTGAAGCATATTAAAAACGTCATTATATAGCAATATTTGGAGGCTCATTATGATCCTCAGATGTAGTTGTTTAACTTGACATTTCGAAGAGTCATTCTTTAAACTATTGAGAACAGATTTCTAAACAAAAAAGGATTTGAAGTTTAATTTATATTGAATAAAGAGTAAGAATAGCGTATGAAAAATGACACATTTAAGTTAAATACCAGCTGAAGGAAGTTCAGGTGGACGGCTACAAAAAAAGTTGACCCTCGGTTGGTCCGCTCATTGTGCACCGTATTTGCTGCGATGCCAAGTTGCGGTCACTGACAATGTGTAAAATGGCCGAGTTAATAAGTTAATAAATTTATTGCTGCTCTCTGGGTTAAACATGTAGCTAGTGCTAGGACTTCTCTACTTTTAATCAAGAAACTTTGAAGCCTCAGAACGATTTTTAACAA
>NC_046662.1:148173440-148184701 GCF_010883055.1 Belonocnema kinseyi
GTCGTGGGACCGGTACCTCTAGAGAAAAAGGTTTTCTCTAAGTACTTAAGGCTGTTGCTCTTGGTGGTTCGGAACCCACCTTAAACTGTAGGTCCCCCTTCAACCACCAAGTAAGTGTGTGGAGGGTATGTAAAGGAATAAAGAAAGTGTAAGAAAGATGTAAACCCTTAGGGAACACATTAGAAGCTTCCATTCTATATATTTTAAAATAAAAAATAGGCATAAATTTATTTACTTACGAGAACGATTTGGCCCACAGGCCCGTTAAAATTGCATAAATGTGATTTTTTGGGTCACCCTAAAGCAAGACCATGTAGCCTGTTCAATCAACATCTTAGGCCAGACTCTTACTCGAAATTTAAAAGCGTATGTAGTGTCGAAAAAATGTCCAAGAACAAATGCCGATAAACCCATGATTCTTCTATTTTATCACATCGAGACATAAGAGGATAAAACACTTAAAGGTGAAAACTAAAAATGTCCACATACCAAATTTATGTGTAGTACACCAAGTGTGTACATTCCATCTTGAGGAGGAATACATTAAGAAATCCTGTGATCACTGTGGTATTCGCGAGCACTTGTTTAATAGGGATTAATGTATTGCGGATTTTCTAGACTTTGCCACCAGAACTACGAAAAATTTCAATAAAAAAATCTGCATTGCACATTACGCTAAAAGTTTTGACTCTCAGTTCGTGAAAAGATCCTAGTGTTATATTAAGGGCGGGGGGGGGGGGGGGGGGGGGGGGGGTTACAGACGAATAAACGCATATTTTTAAGATTTTTTCGGAGATATGAATAATGCCCGGTTATTAATTTGAACTGTATATTTTAGTACTACATTCTAACTATTGTTAAACCAATTCTCATTTAAAAATATTTAAAAATGACCACGTGACATCGAATCTCACGAGACGCCTCGAAAAATATCGGTCAAATATATTTTGAGTTATAATGTTCACGGACTTCAAAAACGTGGATCGCGAGAAAATCTATTTAAAGTTTTTTTTTCTCGGAAATAAAAAATTACGCAACAATAGACGTGTTTAATTGTTTATCCTTACACAGAATCATCAATTTCAGGTCCGCAGAGTAAATCGCTGTCATTCATAACATCCAAAGCCTTTTTTTGTTCCTGTCTACGTTGAGTTCTGCCCTCTTTAACGAATACGTATACGAATTGAGCAAGAGATGCGGTCGCTTGAAGCGCTATATCTTCGTTAGTTTTGCTCCGATTTACATTCAATTTACACACAATATTCTTGAAATGTTGTGCATTCCGAGTTTTTTTTTTAATTTGGTCAAAAAATTTGTTCTAAACCCCTACTCCTCCCCCCTTAAATGAGTCTAAAGTTCTTCGCATGGATGTTAAAAAACGCGTTTTATCGACAGCTTAAATTTTACACAGATGACATTGAGTGCTCTACCCACAGCGTTTCATCTTACAAGTGTGGGAGAAAAAAGTGGTATTCCCCCACTTATTCAATATTACTGAAAATCAAAATTATATTGTACCATTACCGGATTAAAAATATTATTCACTAGATACCATATCCGGATCTGCAAGGGATAATTTTTTAAAGTGGTATGAGGAGAAAAATTCCGAACCCAATTATCGTTTTGATTTTCAGAAGGAATTAGTTGAATATTGTAAGAACGATGTCGATATTTTGCGACGCGCATATCTCTTTCTTCGAAAGCAGTTTTTAGAGGCTGGAAATGTTTGTCCGTGTGTGGATTCTGAATGGTCTTCTCTTTTGGAGATGCAGCAAATTTTTTTTAAGATGACGTTGAGTCTTCTTATGATCCAATTGCATCGGGTGATCCCTTGCCGTGAGCAGTTCCCCAACAGAGCCATTCGGCTTAGATACGGTAACCAAGATGATCTGTTATGATTGTGTGGATTGAAGTTTGACAAATATCGATTTCATGAGGCATTGAGTCCAAAATTCTGTCAATTGTAAAGTGCCTATCCGCGAAAATGATTTTTTTCGGCTGCTGCGACTGCGTCATCTGTTATGGCGGTTTTTGGCCTGTCTGCACGCTGCTCATCATGAACTTCTCCGCATCCTTCCAGAAAATATATACGCCACCAAATCACCATTTGCACACTCATGCATTTGTCGCCATAAATATGCACTAATTCAGTGTGAATTTCGTTGCCATTAAGCCCTTTTGCAGTTAAAAAGCGAATAACTGGACGCAACTTACAAGTGGACACGTTTTTCACAGGTAGCTCCATGGTTTCCGAGACTGTACTGATGAAGAAAATTTGTTCGGCAGCTAAGACCGATTCCGCTCTTATCGCTATATCCTAAACTAAAACTATGTTCGGTCCCATCTCGCTAGATGGCGTTGAGGCAAAACGGCAGACTAGGGAAACTTAATTTTTGAAGACCTCTCGTAGTTGGATTGATTTTTAGAAATAAAATGAGTTGGAATTAATGTTTGTAGCCATATAGCAAATTCAGACTCAAAGTCCTAAGCGGTTTATCTGAATCACTTATGTTCTTTTTTATATTAGCAGCATAAACTATATTTTAAAAATTCTCATGTATTATAGAAACACGCACAGTATAAGTACCTTTTGCACCTGCCAAGATACACCACTTAGGACGAAATTGAGAAAATTTAGTAAGTCCAATTGAATGTTCTGGTTTCAATTTCTTAGTACTTAATATCAGATAGTAACAGCCTTTTTTGTACTTTTACTTTCTCTTCGTGAAGTACTACAGTAATAGCTTCATTTTTATGAGGCATCAGTTTACTAATAATATCATCTTCGTAAAACTTTTCTACTTTTCCCACAGTGTCTTCTGGTAACTTTTTTTCAGGTTTTGAAATTGGCATAGCTAATATACACTCTAGTTTTTTTAATGCCTTAGCTGATCTGGTCATTCTTTCAGAAGTGTTAAATTCTGAAGCTAGTTACCAAATACTCCAGCATTCAGGAGAAATTACAAAACTAGCCAGTCTAAGAGGATTCTTTAAGAGAGTTTTATCCAAAGAAGCAAATTTATTCTTTAATCCATTTAACAGTTTTTCCAGTTGATCTTGCATGGATAGACATTTTCTTTTGGCAGGAGATGGATCACAATCGCTATTAGAGTCCGGAGATTGTATTTCATTCTCACTATTATGCGACTAAATTGATGCGAATTCCTTTCTAGACTTGGAACAAATTATTGTTAATGACAACAAATTCGGGAATTGATTGTGAACATTTTTGGAAATAATTCGTAAGTCTCTGTCAACGTGTCCGTCATAACCTAAAGGTTGCAGCATCTAGCAGGCTTTACGAGCGTCGATACATTTTTGGTTATAGACATAATTGAACTCTTTTTTACAACGTTTTTGTCTAATTTCTTAAAATGACAAATAACGAAGTACAGAAAATACAGGATAATTTAAATATAAGCTATATTCCCTTTCGGATGCATGACAAGCAAATGACAATGGCTGCGATCGTTTTCTGTTTTGGTGCATATGCGACAAACAAATAACGATTGCTGCGATCATTTTCTATTTTGGGGCATACGCGACAAACAAATCACGATAGCTGCTATCGTTTTCTGTTTTTATACATACGCAAGAAACAAATGCCACAGCTCTACATTATTCTATTACTGTCTATTACTGTCATGAAACTGCTTACGGCAAGCGATTATCCGATGGGATTATAGCTACGTTTAAAAGAGAAGCAACTCGTGCAAGTCTTCAAGCTAAGTCAAATGAAACAATGCTGGATTTATATACACTGTTCAACTAGGCAATCGTTGCAAAATAGTGTTAGTGTGACGGTTTGAAGTATTTTTTGAAACTAGGGACGAGTAGTCACCAGATAGGGTTTAACTAACATTAGAGTCGGATTTAGCAAGCCCGAAAACATATAGTTAAGCTAGTTTTAGATGCAAAACTACTTTATTCATATTTGTTATATGTCAATAATACACATTAAATGCAATTTTTCATGATTTCAGGCGTCATATTGGAACTGCCATGTTGTTTTTGTTTCAAGTTTACCAGACGGTTGACGAGAACGTCATAACTTCCTTTCTCCAAATGAAAATTAAATTTTCAGTGAGTAATTCCTGAAGGGTTTTTCATGCTCGTTGATTCTGTTAAATCTTTTGTTTTTAATTTTGTAATTTTTATTAACAAATTGCCATTTAAAATGTTTATTTAACATTTTCTACTCTTCGGATAGTTTTTTAAAAAGTATTTTTAAACGAAAGCTTGACTTTTTTCCGATAAGAATATTGTTTGGCATTTTGGGACTGAAAATAGTTATGTAGTTATGCGAAGATATCCGAGCGAAACCCTTCCAAAAACGCTCAGACAGGTTGGCCAGTCCTGCCGGGGACTTGGTTGCATGCACGACTCTCCAGCGAAGCTACACTGAATTCATCATAATTTATTTAGTTCGCCTTTTTCGCGCATTGTTTGCTTCTCAGAACTTGAGGATTTTTTACTGTCTTCGGAAACAGATCATGTTCTATTGCGAATGAAATTTTTTTTCAGTTGCAATTATCCGTTCTCATTTGCAAAAAATGCGTGGTATTTTATAGTGCCGCGAATTGTAATTGCTTCAGTGAATCTAGTCTCTAGTTTTTTGGTCATCTCTATGTGACCTTCTTTCGAACTGAAAAGAATTACTGTTTCCCTTAACTGATTCTTAGCACATTCGCCTAACTCCATCGCAGTAAGGATTGCATTGTGTTCTGAGCGCTGCAAGCTAGCTTTCGCCGCAAGTCTTTTCAAATTTTTACCAATCCCGTCACATAGAGCTTTGTCGTGTGCAGTTGCATGGAAATGTGTTTCTGCAGAATTTCCTAAATCTTTTTTATAATTTAAAAGATTTATAAAAGCATATTTGTTTTTAGAATGCTGCGCAGCTCTGTCTGACACATAATAAATTTTGTTAACAACGCTAAATTTCTTCTCGAGTTACTCGTAAAGTATCTTTTGAATTGTGTACACAGCTACAGTCTCATGACTCAAACAATCTGAGATAACTGCCATGCAAATATGCTTCACAGCAACTTTGTTGTTTCACATAAAATGCATGAGGTTTCAGGTTTTTAAGTTTAGTGCAGAGTGGTTCTACGAAAGTATCAGCGTCAGGTACATTTAAAAATTTTCAATGACAGGACAAGATTCGCATTCGTTAAAACGACAAGTGCAAGTGGGTTCATGCTACATGATTTCTTTAAGGCTTTCATGATAATCTGACAATTATCTGTTAATTCCCTCTATTAAATGTTTAATATCAATCGTATTTAACATTAAATTTACATTTTCATGATAAACGTAGACACAAACATTGTGAGTTCCACTTGCTTCAGCTAAAACGCAGTGCTGTGGTCTTAGTTGTGTGAATTTTGAAAATCAAATCTTCACATTTTCATGAAGGGCTACAAATCTGGCATCTAATTCTGAAATATTGCACAGAATCAGTCTCTTTTGTACTTGCTCACGAGTACCGTCTAGTTTTGCAAAGGTATGAAATCTTTCTTACCTGGCATCTGTTGACTATTCTCGTTAACTTCGTAGAAGTTTATTGCCAAATTTTCAGTTTCTTCTGCTAATTTTTGTCCTCGCTTGGCTACCGGAAAACTCAAAACTTCACTTTTGGCAACTAACTCTTTCACTTTTCTGGCTTCACGTTCAGATGCATCGAATTCTCGCGCAATTTGTCAGCCACTTCAAGACTTAGGCGCAAGGGTGAGTAGACAAATCTTTTCTGAATATGAAGTGCCCTTCTGCTC
Organism: Belonocnema kinseyi; assembly: GCF_010883055.1. Taxonomy (NCBI): domain Eukaryota; kingdom Metazoa; phylum Arthropoda; class Insecta; order Hymenoptera; family Cynipidae; genus Belonocnema; species Belonocnema kinseyi. The sequence continues at coordinate 148,179,212 of NC_046662.1, forward strand.
TAATTTTTCTTTTATTTGATTAAGGACTTCGAGACCCGGTTAGTGATTGTCATCAGAAGCAAAATTTCAGACAATTTATCCGAGAGCCATTTCCTATAAAAATTTTTCGGGGTCCTTTACCCCAAACCTATATATTTAATACATGAGATGACTTACTCAAGCTTGTATCCAATGCAGAGGTAGAGGTCAACAATATACTCTCGGCCATCTACATAATCTGGTAAATAGCTTACTAGTTAAAAAAAACTCATACACCTTCCAATATATCAAACGTAGGATTTGCGACATATAAAACAGCCCAAGCTCGTTCAATATTGTATGAGTATCTTTCTAAACTGGCTAGCCGTGTTCTGTATTACGATACTGATCAAGTCATTCTCATCTATCGTAATAATATAAAAGGTTATATTCCACCGGTTGGTAAATTTTTGGATGACTTGATGGATGAGCTTGAAGTTTACGGGGTTGATAGTTTTATTCGAGTATTTGTTTCTGGTGGGCCCAAGTTTTACGTCTACATAGTAGCTTCACCTAAAGTTACTGAGCATCAGGTGTATAAGGTCAAGGGCATCACCTAAAATTTTTTTAAATTTACGCCTTCTAAACTTTGAAATTATCCGTAAACTCGTCCTAGAAAATGGAGACCCAATCAATTTAAATTATCGAACCATTCGAAGGACACCGCTTCACGATGTTGTTACAATATCTGAAAATATCTCGTAAGATTTCTAATTGAAACAAAGGCAAGTTGATAACTACAACTCTCTGCAAGACTGTTATAAAAGAATGAAATCATTGAACAATACACTCATAATGCATGGGTCTTCTGGGTTAAATCTATCCTGAGCCTCTTATGTTTTTCAAAACAAAATATTAAGTAAATACACCTCTATATGTAAGAATTTTCTATTTCATAAGTTAAACAAATTATTTTTATGATTAATCTTGTTACAGATGAAGACTCCAGCTACCTCTCATCTGTGTATGCGGATTCCATACAGAATTTCTGTGATACCTCGTTTTTCTGTACTCGACTTTCATAGCCGCTTATTTACAAATAATAATGTTGGGGTAAACTTGACCCCCGCAAATTTTATAACTTTGCGCTCCACTTTACCGGTAGAAGATGTGAAAAATGTGTATGATGAAGTGGATGATCCCTATTATGAGGGCGAAGATATCAATGATGAGACTGATGAGGATAGCTGCGGTATTTAGAAATAGTTGTGTCTAGCCTGCGTAATTGTGTGTGTATGTGTATGTGATTTTTGTTGTGTGTGCGTAAACACTTATAAATCAGTATATTTAGATGCAATATAGATCCATTTTTTGTTTATTTCTTAAAATCACAAAAAGACTGAAAAATTAGTATTTTAATATTAATCCAATAAAAATAGGTTTGTAGCCTGTTAACATTAACGTGTGTTATTTTTTATTCCTCCTTTTCCCATTTTAGGTCATTTCTTTTAAGACCTTTTTATTCGGTTATAAACAATAACTACTTTTTTTCAAAATTTATAAGTTTGAAAAACATTATTAATTTATTTAAAATTAAAAAGAATCCTTAGGGTATCTTTTTCTCTGGGGAAACCGCTAACATTATTACGTCACAGCACTCTGAACTCTTCACTTGGAAATCTCTACTCATCTCCCGTTTCCATTTTCACATTTAAAAACTCCCTGTGTAGCGTCACAAGACTTAGAATCGTCCAGATAGGGATTCCGTTTCCCTCTTTTCTACTATTTCTACTATTGAACTATTTCTACTATTGAAATTTGCTATACCTTCACGCTTCGGTACCTTCGATATGCTTAGTGTTTGTCGTGTTTGTTGCCGTCTTCTCTCTGATTTTTTTTAAAGTGACGGTATTGTGCAAAAAATATTTCATCTGCTTTTTCGGAATTTATGAGATACTTTCAGACAAAACTTTTTCTTGTCAACAATTCACAAAATTGTGTCGATTGCAAGACCACTACAGTACACGTAAAGATAATTTAATCTCACCTGAATAAACACTAAAATTATATCTGGGATAAAATTTGCCAAGTGTCCTTGCCTTAAATTACCATGTCGCCAATCTTATATGAACTTTAGCAGATTTTAATGCTAGATGACCTCTTTAAATTCTATAAAGGGGGCGCACCTAGTTCAATGGATTTTCAAGATGTTTGAGGGTTTTGGAAAACTATTCTAATGAGATTTACAATAAAAAAAATCATCAAACGATAAAAAAAATATTTCACCTTGATTTTTCATTTCAAAAAACCTTTTTGAGTTTTCCTCCGAAATCGGCATTTTTTATTTTTTTTATTGAGCAAAAAAAAGTGTGATTTTTTCTCTTGAAAAGCATCCCAAAACGATTATGGCATGGAAAGTATTAGCCGAGTTGTAGGAGGTAGTACGAGCGTGGGTGTCCCGCGCGAATTAGCTACAGCGCTTCTGGGCGTGCTGTAGTGTCTTATTGGTTCTAATACTTGATCAAAATAATTTTTCTGTTTACGTGTAACGAATTTTTTATCTTATTTTTACTTTTATGTATCTGCAGAACGATTGAGTTATTTTCAATATTAAATTTTTAATACAGTTCCATTGTAGGAAAACGATAGTTAATAATAAAATAATAAACATTTTTGGTGTACCATTCTACTGGTCTGTTATGTTTCCAGATGGTTTTTGATGAGTCCGTTTTCCTCCAATGTTATGTAGAGTTTTTTTTTATGTTAATCTCTTTGACGATAACAATTTGGCAATGTAAAAAGACTCGCTGCACGCGCCCTGATGTAAATCTTAAAACTCGATTCTGCAAAGAGATCGCGAAAAGAAGAGCAAAGTGAACGTTAAATTGAATTAATAATAATTTTTCAAAAATAGCACTGTCAGAGGCAAGGGGACTCACACCAAAAAGCACCGAAAAACGTGAGAGTTAAGAGAACCCATATAAAAAAAAGGACCCCAACATTTGAACGGCAAGGAGACTCACACACAACATCCTAAAGTATGCCCTTAATCAGTTAGAAAAAATGCTAAGTATGGATGAAGAGAGACTCCCTAGAATATGCCTGAAACACCTTCATGCTATGGCAGACACAGTTGCGGTAATCCACAAGTTCAATTTGGTGATACAAGTTAAAAATATGCTCTCGTTGTGTGGGACGGAATTCTTATGGCCTGGTCTGAACGTGGTAAGTTTGCAGTGCAACAAAGCGATCATTTTAACATCATGTTAACATCATGTCTCAGTAGGATCAAGTTAGTCAATTAAGTTAGTTTGCTTATTTTAATTTCAACCTCTTGGCACAGGTCGCTGTCCTAAGCAAATATCGCAGTTGTACTTACTTTGAAATCATATAATGTATAGTATGTTGTTATTAAAGAAATAGATAAGTAATATAAAAAGGCAAGCAGAACCGTCCACCAAAAACGTTTATTATTTCATAATTAACTATAGTTTTCCTACAATGGAACCGTATTAAAAATAACTAAATCGTTCTCCAGATACATAAAAGTAAAAATAAAATAAAAAAATTCGTCACTTGAAACATAATCCTTTTTATTTTAATTTCCTTTCGTATTAAATTAATACTTTTCACCTCAATATAAAATAAGAATTTCTAATCTTTCATTTCAATTTCTAATTAAATGCAGTATATCATAACAGTAATTTTGCTTATAAAATATGATTTTTCACCACGCTTTTTTTCAAACTTATTTTTTGCAAAAATACTTTACATAATTTTGACAAACAAATCTAGAGTTCAATAATAAAATTTGGTATAAATATAAGTTCCATTTTGTTTCTTGAGTTAAAAAATACTTTTCTTTCATTTTCTCCAATTACAAGTTCGAAGTATCTAGGAGCTTCGAGAATCCCCCAGCTCACAAAGGCCAACTATGTTTCTAGAGCTTTCGCGAACTCATGGGAATCCCTTATCACACTAGCGCGATCTACACAAAAAGCTTGTAACCGACTCGGTCAGTACAACCGGAGCCAATATTTTCGACGTGGTCATAGAATGGTGTCAGTGCTTTATCTTACCGACCTAGAAGTTACGGGCTGCTGAAAACTAGGGACCCTGTAGTACGGGACGCGCCGTGTGGCAGCTGACTGTGGATTGATCGAGTGAGAAGAGAGACACTTCCGTTCCATATCAAGATACTATGCCAAAATTTACTACAGCTTTGCGCTTCGGTATGTGAATAGTGCTTGTTGACATCTTGAAGTGGTTATGCACTGCATTCTAATCCTAAAATTTTCTGTTATTTGAAGATAAATTGGGTATTTATAATGCGTGTTTGTGCAGTAGAAAGTTGCAAAAATTCTTCAAAAAAGACAAGCAATGTTTTGCTTTTCTATCAGTGTTAATCGGAGTAGCATTTGGCTTAAGAATAGTCAACTCGAAACCCGTGGAAAATGGTCATCTGTATGTGAAGTAAGTTTTGAATATTTACTCTAACCACATATTTATTTAAAATACGTATTTGTGATCAGAATGTTCAATCAATTTTTTAATTTTTCACGTTTGGTAAAAAAACAATCCTTTTGTTTTAAAATCGATCTCTTATTGTTAAAAATTGAACTATTTGGAAGCAAATTCATCTGTTTTCATACAATATTTGGAAATCAAGAATTTTGTTGAAAATTCGTCATTCTTGGTAAAAAAATAAACTTCCAGATTGAAATTTCATCTTTTTTTGGAGGATTCTCTTGTTTTGTTAAAAATTCCTTTTTTGTGGAAAATTAATTTATTTAAGAGAAAATTCGATTATACCATTTTTCATAGTATTCCTTCTAAATGAATTCTTGTTACAAAATTTCTAAACTTAAAACGTTTCGGTTAATATATTAATTATGCATATAATTAAGTATCTTACGATATCAAAATAATTATTATAGATTTAGGATCATTTTCCTTTGGCGCTAATATTCGTATATTGTTTACTTCACATAATCACATAGCTGCAGTTTTTTCCTTTTTACATTTTTTCCTACTGCGTGAGTTAGACAGCGGGTTATTAATTTATTTGCATTACAAATTTCTATTACTATTCACTTCTATTTAATAACTTCTTCTAATAATCTTCTGGATTCATGCTGCATACTTTAAATTATGCAAATTTTCATTTTTTACGTGTTTTTCGGGTGTGTGGGTTCATAATACTGCTTTTCTTTTTAATTCAATTTTTTTATTTCATAAATATTACTATTGTCTACTTTTTTAACCTTAAAACTATTAATTACTTTGATTTTCCCAATCCGATTGAATACACGATTCAGGTATATTATTTATTGGCCTTTGAATACCTCGCGCCTTCTTCCGCTGGCTCCAACTTCCGTTCCGTTTTCCCACACCACATGGCGCGTCCCTTACTACAAGGTCTCTACTAAAAATGTAATGAGCGGATATAATTCGCATTCTCGCTGCTAGGAACAGCACAGTCAGTGACGCAAATTCGCGGTTTCAGTTTGAATAAAAAGAAACTCAAATTTG
>NC_046662.1:148184801-148186269 GCF_010883055.1 Belonocnema kinseyi
TATTGATACAATAGACTCGAATATTACCCTCTTTTATAGTTGCTAGAGATTGACCCAAAAATACACCTGGACCTGTTGGTATTAAAGGCAAATATCCTTCCGCTAAATCGGTGTTGGTTACTGGTAATATTACTAATTGTTTCGTACGAGCTTTTAAAATAAGTTTTGTACCTCTTTTAGAAGAAGTTTCAATTGGCGAACTGAATGAAAATTCACCAATATGATTTTTTATTATTTTCGTTTTCAGATCAATGACCGAGTCAGTCAGGAAAGGCATTCCTAACATACCGTCGCAATTCACAGGAAAATTATTAGGTACTATTTGAAATGGACAATCAACCCCATTAATATTTAAATATACTTCTCCAGATGTTTTTACCCCTTGACTTGTGATTCCAAATAAAAGATATTTGACATCAAAATTTACTGGTGTACCTGTTTTTACTTTTCATCTTTTAATTAAATTTAATTCTGCTCCCGTATCCACAATAAAACCACCATTCCAGTTTTTAAAATTTTTACTTATTAAGTTTACATTTGGAGAGAGTGCCTTCCCTACTGTATCAATCTTTAACACAACCCGTCGGATCGGTGCTGCATTTTTTAAGAGTTCGCTGTCGCACCATTCAGTCAAACTCATTTCTCGTTTAAATCTTCTTCTTTATCCCTGCGATTATCTGCTACTTTGCCTAATCTTTTGAAACATTTTTCAATTTCATGGCCAGTCTTTTTACAATATCTACAGGTTAATTGGTTATTATCTCTACTGTTATTATTTTTATTTTCAGGACAATCACGAGCAACATGACCCTCTTTATTACAATTAAAAAATGCCCTTGGTTTATCAACGAGATTCCTGCAATCTCTCACAAGGTGACCATTTTTATTGCAATTATTGCAGTGCGGACCATTGAAGTTCGGGACCTATGAACTCGTACAATTTCGTGCCATCTGTCCTATTCTGCCGCACTTAAAACAAGAAAAGTCTGACCTTTAACCCTCGCCTTCGTTTCGACCGTTTCTATCGATGCCTCTACTCGCACTTCCACCTCTCCCTCTCGCTGCGCCACGACCTACCTCACACAGTCTGGCACGTGCGTTACTATAGTATGGTCGGAATCGACCGCGCTGATTATAGTATTCTTTCATCTTTCCTAATCTATCTGGCTTTTCTTTATCTTCATCCTTATTTTCAACAGGCTTTCGATCTAGGCCATCTACGATCTCTAAGTCCCATTCTGCCGTTCTAGCTACATTAATTGCTTCTTTTAAAGTTTTAGGATGTTTAATTTTTACTCGCAATACTAAATCATCTTTTAATCCGCAAACAAAGTTTTCGCAAGCTGTGTTTCTCGCCGACCTAATTAGGCACTGAGCGTCTTCCGGAGAATTTTGATCTTCTAGTAATTCGATCATGTTAGCTAAAAGCTGACTAGCCCGGGCACCGAATTCGCTAACATTTTCCTTT
>NC_046662.1:148186369-148189912 GCF_010883055.1 Belonocnema kinseyi
TGTGCGCCTGGACTTTATCTCAATAATCGGCCAAGCGTGAAGTCACGTACTCTCTTCCCATGAGAAGATGTATTATGAAATCGACGACGAATTAGACACTTTCCCGGGTAGGGATTTGTAGAGCAAGTAAAGCAGGCTAACCAGAGAAACCCACGAAAGAGAGGGGAGGCTGAGGACCGCTGTGACTGTATCGAAGCTTCCACGACGAAACAAAAAGACAGATTAATCTGGTCCGCGGCCACGACTCGTTCATTAACTGGAAACTCGAAGAAGATTTTTTACTGTAAAGATAGATTTCAAAAGACCAGACTAATAAATCTTGTTAATTCAATTAATTATGAATTTATCAATTTAATTATTTAAAATTCCCCTTTTTTTATCCTTTAGTTATAACTTGTTAAGATTTTCAGAAGAAGATTTCATCGCTGGAGTTGGGTTTTCAAACCCTTAATTGTGGAAACGGACTTGCTGTTAATTTATTCCTATAAATTATAGAAATCTTATTTTTCATACTTTTATTAATTATTCTCTTATTAAATCTAAAATATTTGAATTTTCGCGCGGTAAAAGACTCTGCTTGTTACAAAAACTTACCGGTAGCGCCATTTGTCGGTGGCAGCTGACACTACGAAGTGGTGCCGCAAAACCAGCCTAGCTATACTACTATCCTTGCCCTACGTTCCTTGTTTTCCTGTCCACTCGTCGCTTCACTCATTTTTGCTCACCTGCTATTTCCCTGATTGTTGGGTATCCAATTCGCCAAAAGTCCAATTGACCAAAATGTCATTTCAGCTAATAAGGTATAGTTTGTGCACAGTGGTAAAATGTGTTCGAAAGATGGTCGTGCAGATATCAAAAAGCTAGAGAATGATGCCAGAAGAGGCAAATTGGAGACGTGACCTTACTAAACCTATTTATTGCCGCATAAAGTTTAAAATTGCAAAAGAATTATATTAAATACGCCGAATTTAATTGTTTATTGTCAAATTTAATTGTTTATGAGTGGTTGAAGAATAATTTGTTGATTAATGAAACAGGAGTGAAGTGAAAGTTTGAGTTGCATTTGTGAATTGTGAAGAAGTGAAGAAATAAGTATGTGTTTATGTTGAAACACCATGAAAATGAATAATTTTATAAAAATCAATGTACATTTTTTTCCTGAAAATATTCCGAAAATAATTTTTCCTACTAATGATCAGTGTTGTGGGTCACGGATGGTAAGGTTATGACTGTATACTTTTCATTTGGCAGGTTACTCATTGTTTTGGAGGTTATTTTTTAGAAGGAGAGTAAATGAATAAGAAAAAGATTGTCTGTAGACAAATTAAAACTATAAATATTCACTGAAAAGCAATTAAAGAATAAAGATTCATTTATGCAAATGAAGCAAAGTGAAGGTTTTCATTGACTGCATTTGACGACTCTGCATCCGTGAATATTAAAGCCATTGTTTGAAAAAAATGTGTTCATGCTTAAATGTCATTAATATTATTAATGACATGACAATTATTAATATTATTAATATTATTCATTGTCTGTGAATGAATGTACAGTTTTTTCCTGAAAATATTCGGAAAATAATGTTTCTTTATAATTACAGGATTTGAGGAAGAAAAATGGTAAGATTATTAGTGTACATAACAGTTTAGCGGTTGCTAATTGTTTGCGAGATAATAAGTACTGTTATTGTCTTTGACATTCATGTATGAGTAGGTTGTTGTTTTAAAAATGAATACCCTTAAAAAGCGATACATAACTCATGATTCTAATTCTGATTCATTATTAAACAATTGTTTTCGTTGTTTGCTTTTTCTTTTTGGGCCTTTCAGCGAAAGGTTTACTTTCAATAAATACAGTTTAGCCTGCCCGCACCGGCAACGGAAAAAGGTTTCTGGTGCCGGCAACGGAGCAATTTTGCCGACGCCGACAACGGAACAATCTTGTCGATGCCGGCAACATTGCTCGTTGCCGGCTTTTTTTCCGGCGGGTGTAAAGTTCCGAAAAGCGTGTAGTGATGTATTTTTCATTCACTGCTTTCGAACGTGGTCATGAAAATTCGAACAAAAATATTTTTAAGGGTCTAATCTTCAAAAAAAATACGTTGCGAACGTACTAATACTGGTGTATTTCGATGCATTCATTATGAAGAATGGACATAGACATACCTGAAAACCTAATTTCTAATGTTAAATTTCCAAACTTTAGGTGTTTTTGGCGAAGTGTAAACACAATCGGTAGCCGTAAAAAGCATACTTAAAGCACGCGGAAGGGATTAACTGCCATTGTAGAGTAAGGCATTGAAACTTAAAACTTGTTTTTTTCATCTTTGGCTTTTGATGCTATCAACGGAACGTTGTATGTATATTAGGGTGGTGCAAAAACGCTTATTGAGCTACACGGGAAAATTGGTAATTTTCAAAAAATTTAACTCATGTTCCAAGGTTTCATGGAAACGTGCCAAATTTTGTAGAGATTCAAGAGGATTGTCTACGAAATAAAACCATACTAATAACTTTTCTTTCCAACTCATCCTCACCATCCTCGCAGCACCCCAAATAATACCGTAAAATAAAAAAATAAAAACATTTTTACGTATTATATTTACTTTTTAGCAATTTCCCTCGTCTTTTTCATACAAATAATTACTAATGGATAATTTGAATATTTACCATGCATTTTTAAACAATTTAGAATTTTTTTAACAAATGTAGATGATTTCAACAATTATTTATTCTCAAAAAATGTTAAAAAAATCATCATATTTTCTGATTAAAATTAAATATTTTGTCAATGCTTGAAGTAGTAAATTTCTATAAAAACCTTTTTTCAGATAAGTGTACTTCTTAATTATTTAATAATTGTAATAATTATTTAAATTATTATGTATTATTTATTTTCAAAATATCGAAAAATTGAGACAGAGATCTCCCTTTTTCTTAAATTATTATCCTATGATACTTTTTGCAGAGGTACTGAAAATTTTGATATATTTCTTGTAATGTTTAACAAATTAATATTTCTTCAAACAATTTTTATTTGCTTCAGCAGTTAGTTTTCGACAACTAAAAAAATGAATAAAGTGGAACAAATACTAATAATATACATATACTTTTAATAGTTTTTAATTTCAAAAGAAAGCTGATATCACTGGCTCAATTATTAGAAATTGTGAAGATAGACAGTAAATAAGTGTTTAAATAAATACATAATATTTTTAGGAAAATTTATTACTCCAAACAATTATTTATTTTTTATTATTTATTATTTTTTTACATTTTTCTAGAATAAATAACTGTTGAAATAATCTACATTTGTTCAAACAATTGGAAATTGTTTAAAAATTCATGGTAAATGTTCAAATTGTCCATTAGTACAGTCTGTCAAGTTAAAGCGTGGGTGGCTTTACTCGCAGTCGGTAAGGTGTATCGACATGATTTTAGTGTCACGAAGATGAGTTCTTATAGTTTCATGTGATATATCGTGACCCTTTTTCTTCAATTTCGCAGCTCCTTCTCGCAGAGTTAGTAAAGGATTGCGAGAAAA
>NC_046662.1:148190012-148197965 GCF_010883055.1 Belonocnema kinseyi
TAACAAGATGAAAATTGAAAGCAAACTGAATGTTAAATCAAAAAGCATGAAAGAGGGAGCTCTTCTTAATATTTTGACACCAAAATCATGTCGATACACCTTCCTCTTCAATCTCTACAAAATTTGGCACGTTTCCATGAAACCCTGGAACATGAGACTAATTTTTTGAAAATTACAAATTTTTCCGTATAGCTCAAGAAGCGTTTTTTGGACCACCCTAATATACATACAACGTTCCATTGATAGCATCAAAAGCCAAAGATGAACAAAATATGTTTTAAGTTTCAATGCCTTATTCTACAATTGCCAGATAATCACTTCCGCGTATTTTTTAAAGATTAGACCCTTAAAAATGTTTTTGTTCCAATTTTCATGACCATATTCGAAAGCAATGAATGAAAAATGCATAACTACACGCCTTTCGGAACTTTACACCCGCCGGAAAAAAGCCGGCAACGAGCAATGTTGCCGGCACAACTATTATGTACACTCATAATCTTACCATTTTTGATCCTCAAAACCTGTAATCCCTGGCGGACCGAAGGAACCGAATGCAGCTTCTACAAAGTACCCGTAAAGACCCCATTGGGTCCCCATTCGGTTCTTTTTTTAAAAAACTCGAAAAAACAGCAAATTCAAGTTTTAAATTTTTGAAATTCGTATTTTACGTTAAAATTCCCTTTAGAGGGTCACGCAATAATCGCAATAGTTTTTTTTTCAACGGTAAAAAGCTAAAAAAATATAAGACGTATAACGCCTGTTGACTGCTACACTTCAAACACATCGTCTGTAAGTAGCAGTCAACAGGCGTTATACGTCTTAAATTTTTTTAAACTTTTTACCGTTGCAAAAAAAATATTGCGATTATTCCGTGACCTTCTATATGGAATTTTAACGTAAAATCCGAATTTCAACAATTTAAAAGTTGATATTGCTGTTTTTTCTAGTTTTTTAAAAAGGAATCGAACGGGGACCCAATGGGGTCTTTACGGGCACTTTGTAGAGGCTTTATTCGGTTCCTTCGGTCCACCAGGGATTATAAAGAAAAATTATTTTCCGAATATTTTCAGGAAAAAACTGTAAATTAATTTTCAGACAATTATTAATATCCATGACATTTAAGCATGAACACATTCTTTTGAAACAATTGCTTCAATATTCGAGGATGCAGAGTCGTCAAATGCAGTCAATTAAAACCTTCACTTCGCTTCATTTGCGTAAATAAACAATTTATACTTCAATTGCTTTTCAGTGAACATTTATATTTTCCATTTGTCTACAAACAATCTTTTTCTTATTTATTCACCCTCCTTCTGAAAAATAACCTCCAAAACAATTAGCAACCTGTCAAATGATAAGTATACAGTCGTAACCTTACCATCCGTGTTCATTAATTCTTATAAAATTATTAATGTTCATGTTGTTTCAACGTAAACACATACTTATTTCTCCACTTCTTCACAATTCACAAATGCAACTCAAACGTTCGCTTCACTTCTGTTTCATTAATCAACCAATTATTCTTCAACTACTCTTACGTGAGAAATTTGACTATAAACAATTAAATTTGACAATAAACAATTAAATTCGGCGTATTTAATATGATTCTTTTGTAATTTTAAACCATACGCGGCAATAAATGGGTTTAGTAAGGTCACGCCGCCAATTGGACACTTCTGGCATCATTCTCTAACTTTTTGATAAATGCACGACCATCCTTCGAACACATTTTACCACTGTGCACAAACTATACCTTATTAGGTGAAATGACATTTTGGTCAATTGGACTTTCGGCGAATTGGATTCCTACCCCTTGATTCTTCCTTCGCACGTTTTTCAGGCTTAGGACTGGCAGTGCTCACTACTATTAGGTACGGACATGACCTTGATATTAACTGGATATGACAGGCAGCGCACGCGGCGGCCAAAGCCTAAAATTCCCAGTGGATAGAAATTTGACATTTACACAAATTAGCACGTGTGCATTGTTTTTAAATATAATAAATAAATAGATGCTTGCTTTGAAAACACGCATTTAAGTTCAATATTTTAATTAGAACAGGATTTTATGCTATAAGTGTTTCTATGGATTTTTATCCTAAAACATTAAATAAAGGGAAAAGTTTAGCAGTAATTCATGTTGTAAGGGTGCACAAGTGAAAGTAAAGGAAATAAGCCAAATTCAGTGCAGCGTAGTCAGACAAACTTCTGTTAGTTCTCCCCAATACGAAGTAAATTACGGATGTTTATTAAATAAAAATATATTGTAACACAAACAGAAGCATTAGAGAGATGTATAATTATATTGATAAATTTCCTAACATTTTTCTTCATGTTAACAATATTTATAAATTATTAATGAGATACGGGTTCACTCACTGTTAAAAATTCAAATAAATAATGACGTCTAGGTTTGCTTAAAATTTTCCTTTTAATAAGTATTGCAATTTTGTAAATGTACTATTATAGATACTATGTACTTTTAAAGTTTTAGTAAACATTTACTCTAACGTTATGAACTTAAAATCAAAATGTGCCACAGGCATCTTAGAAGACATGAAAATACCAATCGTAATTTCATCCGGAATTGTGTCATTTGCACAGTGGAATATCCCTATGTTTGAAATAGAGCAAATTAAGAGTATGTTCAACAATTATTAATTAATAATTATTAATTATTTATTATATATTTAATATTATTATTAATATTATTAATTATTAATTATTAATAATTAATAATAATAATTTGTTTAAATAATTTTTCTTTCAAAATTTCTTTTTTTCCTAAAAATTCTAACTATTAGTCTAGTGAAATATTTATTAACATTGATTTATTAATTTTAAATTATTTAAGCAAACTGAATTTGTTTAAATAATTTTTTCTTAATTTTTCAAATAAATAATTATTACTATTTCTTCAGTAAAATATTGACGACCAGTGGTCAATTAATGTTTCATTGTTTAAACGAATTTCATTCTACCAAATGAATTTTTTTCCAACATTATTTTTTTTGTACACAAATTTACTGAATTATCTTTCAGTGACATAAATTTATCTTTAGTTATTCACTAATCGTTAAAGTAATAAATTATTACTTATTTTTAACAGCCTTTAATTTGTTTAAACAATACTCTTACACAAAATATACTTCATGAAATTCAGATTCAAATAAAATAATACACAATATTCTTCTCTTTATTTTTCTCCATTTGTCAAATTCCTCGAAGGCCAGCTCAAATTTAACATTATATTTTCGGGGTACTAAATCTTGCTTTGCTTCTTTTACTTCGTCATTTATCTTGAGGGGCGGGATTTTGATTTTTTTTCCTTGATTTTGAGTGTACGAAGATTTACAATTATAATACTTTGCAACCTTATTGCTGCCCTACTGGAAATTCCTATATAGGTTCCTATATAGAAACCTACATAGGAACCTATATGTTTCACCTATAGGTGCTACCTATAGGAAATGACATGGGATCCTATGAAGCATCATATATGAGTTCCTGTATAGGATCCTGTTTATATTCCTGTGTGGGACCCTATCCAGATGCGCATTACTACTGTATGGCTCCTACGGCTGCACGGATGTTTGTTTGGCCCTCCAGAAGCACCTAGAGTCGGCATACGTATAGTTACATACCATTAATTGCGGACCATTAGGTACCATTAGTAAAGTACCATTACGTACCTTATTAGGGAGAGCTTTATATAGGCACCTATATATGATCCTACATGGGATCCTATATAGGATCATTTATAAGGTCCTGTATCATTTCCTATAGGTGACACCAATTGGTTCCTATGTAGGATCCTATATAGAATCCTACGTAGGTTCATATATAGGATCTTATATAGAAATTTTCAGTAGTGTGATAATTGAAGCTTTCACGGATTCTATTGTTGTTGATATGGTTGAGGACGAAAACATGCCGTTGATGTAGGTCCCATCTGTCCGAGTTGTCATTGGTAATATTGTATAGTGCGAGATTTGGAAATAATTCGTTCCGAGGTAAAGTTCGATACACACACACAACAAATCAAAAACAAAGAGATTAATAATTTGCTTGCAGATAATCAGAAAGAGTTAATGGAATATAGTTCGTTTAATAATTTGTTCTTCCATTTTTCGGTCAAATTTCTAAACTATTAAACTTATATTTAAAAAAATGTTAATTAATACTATTTTCCGCATTTCATTTAAAATGGATTCGGTGGTAAATTTTTTCAAAGATCCTTTAGATAATTTTGAAAAGGGTGGTGTTGTCTATAAGATCACTTGCAGGATCTGTAAGATAAATTACGTGGGACAGACTGGCAGACTTCTTAAACTAGGATAGAGGAACACAAAAGTGATGTTCGTTTAGGACGCTGTTATAAGAGTGTTCTTGCCAGACATACAAAGGAATTTGTTGATGTTGACCATGAGTTTGACTGGGATAATGTTCAAGTTTTGCATAGTGAAAGTAATGAGAGAAAGAGGGAATTCATGGAAATGCTTTATGTTGAAAAACAAAAAAGTTATCTAATAATTTAAAAACCGATTTGGTTTAGCTGAACAAAAGTTATGCTAATATGATTAATTACATTTAACGTGGCTGTTTCATGAATTCTGTTTTTTTTTTACTTTCTCTATTTCTGATGTAATTGTGACAGTTATTTATATTGTGTTTACAATAGATTGGCCTACTGATCCTCGATCGATTCTCAGGTATCAAAGAGAGAGCACCTGTTCGTGGGTGCCGTCAATTTCTACCACTTAAATTTTTCTTGCTTTGATAAGGGTACTGTACGAGTACCGAAACGTTGGTAATGCAATTTTATTTATTTATTTTTATTCTGAATATTATTTTATTGGAATTTGATGATAATAAAAGTAAAAAAAGACGAAAGAAAAAGAGGAGGTAGTTGATGTGGTTGGCTGCCTTCTCATTTTTCTTTCCTCTTTTTTATTTTTGTTCGAAAATTTTATTGGTTTTTTTCAGATTACAATAGGGTATTTTGTTTTTGTTGGTTCGAAGAGTCCAAGGGTGTCTGCTGAATATAGTTACAAATATAAATAGGCAGTCGCGGACAATTGTCGTCCCGAAGGAATTAGCCCCCAAGTGGAGGTGTGAAAACCGTGCCGAAAGCTGAATGGCATCTGGGTGAGGTGTCTAGAACGGTGACTCTGGGATACCGGGCGACCTCTCAGAGTACGCAACCTTATCCTTGCATGCGGGGCTCTACAAGGATGGACGAATCCTTTTCCTTAGCTTCTCGTGGGAACAATAATGGCAACACCAAACATAGTTGTAGTAAGTGCGGTTCAAAACAACAGAACGCGCAGGGCTCCCGACAATCGGTCGGACAACAATGCCGACCACTCTAGAGCTGGGGGAGCCAATCAAAATGAATTCAGTGCGATGGATCGGCGGGATCTCGGGACCTTTAGGCGGACGGAGCGATTAAATCACGACTTGCTAGAGTGCTACGTTGCGAGTGTGGCCCCTGAACGGGGTTACATGGCACGGCTGCATTCTTTGTAGTACGAGAAACACCCGGAGCAATCGCACTTTTCGCAGCAACGACTGCGAAACCATGCCGAACTACTCCGAAAAAGGGGCTATGTAAGCGGAACACCTACTCAACCACATCTAGAACAAACCGGCAACAGAGAAAAAAAAGGCGACACTAAGACCAACCGCGGGCAGGCATCCAATAGAGGAAGAACGATTCAGTACGCGTACCACGTTCAGTGTATGATTGACTACATCACATCTGGTAGGAAATTTACCGCCAAGGTTCGAAAGTTCGCGGGCGAACTCCAGGCTCGAAATCACACACTTAACAAGTCAAAGCTGCTGACCATCATGCAGCATATTGTTGAGAGAATACGGATATTATCTGATGCTAAGAGAAGTCTAGAGCGGAGTGCGAGGTAGGTCAGAGAAAATCAACAGTTTCTCTCTGACCCATGATGACTCTTCCAAGACCCTCCAGTTACTGTCCACCACCCGCCCAAACCAGAGGAGGTCGAAGTATTTTGGAGAAAAGTCTACGAAGTGCAGCATAGACTGGACGAAGACTCAGAAAATATAAATAACTTCAAGGAGCTGTGTGATGTCCTCATAACACCTGATCAAGAATAACCACCCATCACTGCCGAGGAGGTGAAAAAAGTATTAAGAGGGATGAAGATACATGCCGCTTTGGAAAACCAGATTTACGATCTTATCTGGAAATAATCGTCTGACAACTAACAAGGTCACCTTTCAGAGAGGTGTCTTTCAGGGCGACACCATGAGCCCACTCCTCTTTTGCCTTACATTATTGCCACTATCTCTAGCACTTGGCCATTCCTACGGGTATTTGTGCGGCAAACCTGCAGATCGAAAGTACAAGGTCACTCATGCATTTTACATGGACGATCTTAAGATCTATGCTAAAAACAAAGAGCAACTACATCTAGCTCTAGGGATTGTCGAACGATATACTAAGGAAATTGGAATGGAATTTGGGTTAGAGAAATGCGCCAAGGTTTATTTGAAGCGAGGAAAACTTAATGGCATCCCTGAAGATCCTGAGCTCGTTAATAGAAATGCTATACGACACATTTGCGCCGGGGAGACTTACACATACCTGGGCGTGCCACAGAGCCGAATTCAGGATGTTTCATCTATAAAGGATACCCTCCGAAGCAGATACAAACGTCTCATCCGGTAAATTTGGTCTTCTGAACTGTCGGCGAGGAACAAAGTATCTGCAACGAACATGCTTGCCGTCCCGGTAGTACTCTATTCATTTGAAGTAGTTCCATGGACGAAAAACGAGCTCAGATCCTTTGATATCAGGACAAGAACGGTTATGCACATGAACAAAAGCATGCATCTTAAGTCTGCAGTTCCGCGACTCAACATCTCACGACGTGAAGTTCGTCGCGGAATATTGAATCTTGAATGTCTTCACAACAGGATTATTTTAGGTACAGCACATAGAGTTGCAGATTGAAGAGGCCCTCTTCTTAAAATGGTCAGGAATCACGAGGAAATGGGCAAAGAAGCGTTTCTGTACAAATCAGTCGAGGAGGCTGCTGAAACACTTGGACTTAACTTCAGTAATAGGGGTTAGCAAAATGCATCAAATCTTATCTTTCGCGATTACTCACTCCTGAAAGCCCGGATTAAGAAAGCACAAGAGAAAAACTTTCGTGAACAGCTCCTCGATAAGAGGATACACGGTATCTTCCACAAAAATGTGGAGGATCAGTCAATGTCGTGTGAGCTAACGTTTGCTATCCTTAAATCGCCCGGATTGAAGTTTAGTACGGATGTTTCATTTTGCCATGCCAAGACGAGAGTTTTACGTGTAGTTCAATAAATTTCTGTTAACTCAGGTTAGGTGAGGTCAGGTTCTGTTGGGTAAAGTTATGTTAAATAAGTTGATATCAGGCAAGGGTTGATCCTTCACAGTTGTCGACATGTTTTTGAAGTAAAAACTTGCATCACTGGCATTATTTTGAAATTTACTTGCCTCAGTGCATGATTTTTCGTCACTTTTTGAGCTTATGGCTCAACTGTGACGTGATGGAAGATTTTTGATACCGAACTTTAATTCAGCGCCCCAAAATCCATAGGAATACGTGTGTCTTGTTACCAGATCCACACACTTTGTTTTTTCTTTCGTGTGGCTATGTTATCGAAAGTCATATAAAGAGTCTTTTTGATTTGCCTATGATCCTTAAAAAATTTTTAATTCGCTTGCTTCATGATTCCTTTCAAAAACACATTAGAACTCTTCGCGCTTTAACAGTCGATGCAAACATAATATTCGACGCAACATTAAATTATTTAATTAAAGGGAAATTAAATAATTACCAGATGTATACATATGAAACCGGTATTTTTTCAAGAAAAAAACACATTTATTTCAAGAGAATGATAACAAATATTTTATTCAAAGTATGCGCCCTC
>NC_046662.1:148198065-148207058 GCF_010883055.1 Belonocnema kinseyi
TACGCCAATTAGCACAAATGGTAAGTTCCGACAGTGCCTACAAGTGTGCCTACTGGCCGCTAAATGGCAATACCGGTTTCATATGTATACACCTGGTACACCCTCGAGAAGTGGGACGATTCAATTTCTGATATAGAAATGCCTACTCTCACAAATATGTTAAACTTTTTAGAGCACCGCTCTCAGGTAGAGGAGACAAGGTCTGCAATTAACCAATCAAATTCGCAAAGATATTCATAAAAGAAAAACGCTTTCCGCGCGCGTCAGAGTCCGCGCCATCGATTCGCAGGCATTGCCACATCAACGGCTCCGAATTCAAATGATTTGCAGTTAGAATCATTTTCAAAAATTGCATGTCCCGTATGTAAAGGAGAGCATGACGTATTTTCATGTAGTCAGTTTTTAAGTTTCTCTCCCAAAGAAAGACACGAGCCCATCCGAAAGGCTTCTCTATGCGTCAATTGTTTACGTGGAAGTCATCACCCAAAAAATTGCTTATCAGGCGGATGCCGCAAATGTGGCAGAAGGCAAAACACCCTTTTGTATTTCAATCAACAATTTTCTGATATGAATCGAGAATAAAATAATTTAGCATACTCAAATCAACCGGGTCCATCACAAGATTCAAGTCAGTCAAATAAACCGCAATCCACAACTGTCGATCATTATCAACTCATGGCACCATCAGAGGTAGTTTTAGCCACAGCTATTGTCGACATCACAAACGAGCACGGCAAATCACATCCTTGTCGTGTAATGCTAGATGCAAGTTATCAACCTCACGTTATTTCAAAAAAATTTGCCAACAAAATTGGGCTAAAGAAAACAGCTGTCAGCATTCCGCTCGCGGGAGTCAATAATCTCATGACAAATGTAAACTGTACAGCAACGGCTACCATAAGATCAAGGTATAACAATTTACAACACAATTTATCTTTGTTTGTTATTAACAACATAGGAAATAATATGCCAACATTACCAATCAATCGCGGTTCATTTAATATAGCACATGATATATTTCTGGCAGACCCAGGATTTCACAATCCATCCGGGGTCGATATGATTCTCGGCGCGCAATATTTCTATAATGTCTTACGTCCGGGCAAAATTCAAATTAAGAATCACCCGTCGGTTTTCCAGGAAACAGTAATTGGTTGGGTGGTATCAGGATGCTTCCATCAAACCCTTGCAAAACCTGCGAGAGTGCATTGAAATTTTACACAATTTTCGTACTTGTCTCCCTTATGGGAATTAGTTTCAAGTCCAACAGCTTGTAAACGTTCCGCAGAGGAAGAAGCTTCCGAAATACATTATAAAGAGACTATATCTCGGGATAAATCAGGTCGGTACACGGTTTAGTTGCCCTTTAATGACAACAAAGTCAAAATCGGCGAGTCTCGTCAAGCAGGATTCAATTGATCCCATTCTCTTGAAAGAAAATTTCAAAGCGATTCAACATTTAAGAAGGTATATTTCGAGTGCATGCAAGATTATTTAAAGGAAAAGCATATGACACTTCTTGAGGAAGAAGACTACTCAGATCGCGGATTTTTTCTGCCACACCATGCTGTAATAAAAACCAGCAGTCTCGCGACAAAAACACGTGTCGTATTCGATGAATAGTGCAAGTCTTCCTCAGGTATCTCTTTGAATGGCGCTCGGATGGTTGGTCCAACCATTCAGGACGACCTCTTTTCAACATTTATGCGCTTTCGAACCTTTGTTTTCGCACTTACAGTCGATATAGCACAAATGTATCGGCAAATTCAATTGAATAAAGAACATACAAAATTTCATAAAGTACTTTGGCGTGAGACTCCTGATGGTCCAGTTAGAACATACACTTTTAATATTGTGACCTTTGGCACAGAATCCGCACCGTTTCTCGCGATCCGTACTCTTCATCAATTAGTACAAGATGAACGAAAGAGTTACCCCGCGGCAGCAGCCACATGCCTTCAGACCCTACTTAAACTGTGAAAACTTTAGGGCTTTTTTGGAATCTTTGCGCGGATTCAATCCTTCACACAGTCAATCTCACCGATCTAAGTGATAAATTGACAAAAAGAACCATTTTTTCGAAAATTTCAAAACTTTCTGACCCAATCGGACTTTTATGTCCGTCGTAGTGATCGCAAAAATCATCGTTCAGAATCTTTGGAAATCAAACCTTTCATGGGATGAGACAGTTCCCTTAAACTTACAAACCGATTGCATCAATTATCGTGATCAATTACCGCTTCTGAATCATCTCGAATTTAAAAGATATATTGCGATGCTCGTGAGGAAGCCTATGGAACTTGCATTTATCTTTTTTTGTTAGCAAGATTATGCACAAATACTGTTCAATCTCTCAAGATTCAGCTAGATAAATTACAATTCTGGTCGGATTCCAGTCTTACATTGCAGTGGATAAATAGTCCTTCATATACTTTAGCAATCTTTGAAGCGCATAGCTTAGCAGAAATCCAAACTCTACCAGATATACAACAGTGGAGAGGTATGGAATTTATTAGAAAAATTTTCTTCCTTGCGAACGCTCAATAAAGTTCTCGCTTACAAGCAGCCTACTTTCCCTTAACCCCTTTCTTGATAAAGTCGTTATCAAGATCGGTGGTCGTTTAAAAAATGCTAAAATTTCAGGCAATCAAAAATCGACAACTGTTTTACCTCAAAATCATCATGTTACACGACTCATAATTCGCGAAGAACATGTTAGAAAATTCCATGCAGGTACCCAAGCCACTCTGTATGGAGTTCGCAAAAATTATTGGCCCATAAACGGAAAAAATGTCACACGTAACATTATTCGAAAATGCATCACATGTTTTAAAACGAAATCACGTAATAGCGACTGCCTTATGGGAAATCTTCCCGAAAATCGCTTGGCCCTAGCTAAACCATTTCTGAACATCGGAGTAGATTATTTTGGACCCTTTTACATTAAAGAGAAACGTTTGCGAAACTGAAATAAAGTAAAAGCCTATGTTTCAGTCTTTGTGTGTTTCGCGTCTAAAGCTGTTTATTAGAATTGGTCAGCGACTTAACTACCGAAGCCTTCATCGCTTGTTTAAAAAATATTTTTTGCCTGTCGAGGAAATTCTAAAAATATTTATTCAGATAACGCTACAAACTTTCTCGGTGCACGTAATGAATTAAGAGAACTTTACGATTTCGTTCAATCAGCAGAGAAAGACTCTGAAGTTAAAAAATTTCTTTCACATAGAAAAATTACATGGCACTTCTTTCCCTCATGATCTCCACATTTCGGAGGGCTCTGGGAGGCGGCCGTGAAAGCATTTAAACATCATTTTTTGCGCTATGCAGGTACTAAGTTACTGACTCAAGAATAATTTGAAACTTATGTTATCGAAACTGAAGCAATCCTCAACTCTCGTCCTCTGTCACCTCTGTCCTCAGATCCAAATGATCTCCTTCCTCTAAACCCTGATCACTTACTTATTGGTAGTTCTTTAACCAGCTTTCCACAGGAAGATTTGTGTCACATTCCAGAAGGACGGTTATCACCTTGGCAACGCGTGAAATTTATGCGACAGCCTTTTTGGTCTATGTGGCACAAACAATATTTAAACCAGATGATCAACCGCAGTAAATGGTAGTCAGCTGCTCCACATGATTCTATTAAAATTAGAACCTTGGTAATCCTGAAAGAAGACAATCTTCCACCGATGAGTTGGTAATTTGGTCGCATTATCGACGTATACCCTGGAGAAGACAAAATTGATCGTGTAGTATGAGTACACACGAACACAGGAATCTATAAACGCAACCTCACGCGGTTATGTCCGCTAACAATTTTAACATTTACAAAGTCTATATTCTTGTCAAACTGTATATATTTTCTATTTTCCGTATGAACCTTTATCTCATCCATTTTTGCTATCAATCATATCGATGAAGTTAGTCTACTCTCTTGAATTCTTACACATGTAATTCTATGTATATCCTTCTGAAACTAATTTTGAACTCTGTTCGTTCAAATGAGCCGGCTTTATGCTGTGTCTTGATAATCCAAACTTAGTTTTTATTTTTTAATATTTCTTTTTACAATATTATATTTCGTCACTGAGGAATAGATTCTTTGGGAATTTTCCACATAACGGAAACATCTGCCAAAAATGGTAAAAACATTCTAAAGCTTAGCTTTCGGGCCCGATATTTTTTCAATCTTTTTATTACCTTCGAAAACAGAGTTGTAAACTTAAACTATGTTAAACTGCTTTAAGTCTTCAAGTATTCTTACCAAGCACGTTTTTATCCTAAGCTCTTAATTGCAATATTTAAGAAACCGTTCAAACTGTCACTGGTCACCAGGCTTATCGAAATTTATGTTTATCCGTTTCACGTGCGCCTAATTTAAGTACTCTGAGGCCCTTCAGGTATATCGAGCCTTACGCTCACTAAAGGGCTGTCAAAGTGACCAATAAAAATGGCTGTCTCCAATTAGCCTACCACTCAAATATAGTAGCCAACAGCTTCCTCAAATTTCCTACTCAATGTACACTGAATCTTTCAGTTTTTCTTCCCCCAAAAATGTTACCCTCAGCTACTCTGAGACGGGAGTCAGTTTTACGCTAACCTTCGATAAGTAACAGTCAGAAAAGCACTGTCTACTTAGCTATATAATTTCAGTTCCTTAACTTTGTATATCTTTTGTAACACTACATTTGTGTATAAATATATTATTTATTTTAAACAACAACCATTTCATTCTTCATGGCAAGAGAACAAAACATTTTTTATTTTTCGAGAATAAATAATTGTTTAAAGAATTTAAATTCATTTCAACAATCAAACATTGTTGAAAAACACGTAAAAATGTAGTCTTATGATTTTTGGATCATATTTGAGGCGTTTCAGGGTGGAAGGAGGGTGCGTTAAAAAAAGTTATCAGTATGGATTCAAAAAGGAATTAAGAAAGTGGAGAAAAGAAAACAGTAATGGGAAAGAATATAGGAAAAAAAGAAAGAGTATACTGAGTTGTATTATCAAAAGACAAAGGAAGAGAATAAAAGGTTTGAGGAAGAGACGGAGAAGGCCAGGACGAAATAAGAGGCATGGAAGTTAGTAAACAGAGAAATAAAAAGAAAGAGTAAACCAAGATATTGAAATGGTAGATTGGAAGAAATATTTTTTGGATTTGCTAGGAGGAGTAGAGGGAAAGTTGTAAAGGGAGGAAAATATGGTAGAGAAAGAGATGAGGAAAAGGACATATCAAGGGAAGAAATAGTTAAGGTTTTAGGAATAATGAAAAATGGAAAAGCACCGGGTATAGATGAGATTCCAAATAAAGTATGGAAATATGGAGGGGAGGAACTAGAAGAATGGGCATGGATAATGTGTAATAGAGTATGGAGAGGAGAGAAGTGGCCAGAGTTATGGAGAAGGAGTAGTTATACCAATAGTAAAGAAAGAAAAAGGAGAGGAGGTTAAAGATTATATGGGGGTGACGTCGATGCCAACACTGTATAAAGTATATGTAACTATTTTGTCGGAGAGATTGAAGATAGAAGTTTAAGAAAAAAAGATCGAGTCACCGAGTCAGACAGGGTTTAGAAAAGGAATGGGGGTAATGGACAACATCTATGTTCTAAACTATCTTGTAAATAAGAGAATAATAAGGAAAAAAGGGGCAATGATAGCAATATTCGTGGACTTAAAGGTGGCGTTTGACTCATTAGACTCTCACTTTCGTTCGCTTGCTCACTCGTTTACTAATAAGTCCTAAATTGCGCTACCGCAGGAAATAAAGATAAGGAACTAGATATAAGATTTATGTAAATAGTTGTAAATAATTGTTTATATGGAAAGGATAAGATTGAAAAAATATAGATATAAGCGGAAAGATTGTAAGGAATGGAAGTCATGTAAGCCCTTAGGGGGCACATTGTGAATAAAGAAGAATAAAGAAGAAATTAACGTTTTAGAATTTTTTAATTAAAAAACTTTGTATTCGAATTATCAATCATTTACACTTATACAATTGAAAGTAGTAATACTTTCTAAGTAAATCAGCTTAAATGAAATGCAGATAAACTGCAAATTTACAATTTTCAACTTTTATAAATTATAGACTTTAAAGATTCAGATCTCTTTCCAAAAATATAAATCCATTTAATCATTTTCAATACTCTAACTTAAAGAATCAATCAATGAACTTTAAAATTTTTTAAATTTTATTATTTTCAGCAGTTTGAGGTGGGAAACATTGAAAATTAAACTTTTAAATAACGAAACACTTCGTAAATTAAAGTTCATTTTTTTAATTCCAAATAGTTAAAACATCCTTATAAAGCTTTGAAATTTTATTTAACAATTTTGAGAAATTTAGAAACAGTTTAAAAAAAATTATTATAAAATTACTTTTTAAGTTTTTAAAGAACTTCTAAGTATTTTAATAAGTATTAAACGATAAAAGATAAATATTTTTTATAAAAAAATGTCCATTCAAACGCTTCCTCCTGTTTTCCTTTCACATTTGCGTAATACCTCGTTATACCTGATTACGCAACGCATAAACTAAACACCGAGTGACTGAAGGCGAACTGAAGCGAATGTCGTGCGACATTTTTGCCACCGACTGAAAATGACTGAAGCAGACGACACGATTAACGGCCGAGGATACTGCCCGCTTTTTTATACCCTCCTGTGGTGTTGTGGAGTTGCTCCGCTGACCTAGCCGCTGACCTAGTAGAGCACAGTGGGGTGAAATCGGAAAAAGAGGTTCAAAATGACACTTAGAAAGCAATTATGCACCGATTTGAGATTTCTTGTTAAACATCCAGGACTATATTTTTCATAAAATTCTGGGAGTAGATTTTTCATTTTCTTGTTTATTCAATTTTAATTTTTATGCAAACAGCGAAAAAAATGTAAATTTTTTAAATTACATTTTTTTTCTTCTACACAAGATTTTTCTCATACTTCTCGTCCCTTGGATTTAATACACAGGGGTATAAGAAAGATAAAACAAATGAGAACTTGCATAGTTAATTGTTATAAACAAATTGTATTAACAAAATACTCGACATTAGGGGTTATTCGTCTTCAAAGTATATTTCTTCTCTGAAATCGCTTGGCTTCATCGTTAGGATGATTCGTCGACATTAAAATTTAAGATTAAATGCTATTTGTTTATTTTATAAACAAATTATATGAACAAATGCACACTTTGGCCGTTTTCTACGAAAAGAAACAGTTTCTTCTGCATATTTTGTTGAAATTACATTGCCAATGATGTTTTCTAACGAATTTTTTGCTACTCATAAATATTTCTTTATTTTTGAAACAAATTATATTAAAAAATGCACACTTTGGGCGTTTTTAAGCGAAAATTATTCGTTTTTTCTTCTGACCTTTCTGAAATTATATTGCCAATGATTTTTTATGACAAAAAATTTCAGCCTATCTCAAAAAATGTTTGCCACCTATCAATATTTAAGTCGTTCTCAAGCGAAAAGATATCCTTTTTTTCTTCTGTGCTTGTTGAACTTATACGGCCAAAGATGTTTTATAGAAAAATGTTGCCAAGCATCGTTAATCGTTTATTTTATAAACAACTTTAGATTGTTTGTTTACTTTAAAAACATATAAGGTAAACAAATGCACATTATGGGCATTTATACCATAGGTAGGTAAACATCGTTCTTTCATCTAGTCTGGTTAAAATTATATTGTAAATTATTTTCTTTGACAATATTTTGTGATAAAATGGAATTCGTAAAATTTATAAACAAAAAATCTGCCCGCTTCGCGGGTACATTCTAATCGGGCGCTACGCACGCGGCTCGCCAGTTTGAGCGCGCCTAGGGCGCGCGACGGTTCAATCTCGCCCTCAATAATAGGTTACTTCGCGCTTCGCGTTCGTATATTTATTCTTTGTATTTGGAATGTTTGAAAAAAACTTTATCAAAAAGATCTATTTTAAATGGCAGTATTTATATGCGTCTTCATATTCTGAATTGTCTACTTGATTAAGTATAGTCAAAGATTGAGTTTCTCGAAACTCTGTAGGCTTTGACGTACACATTCATATCGTGACACTCGCGCTGCGCGCTCTATTTCCGACAGACATTTGTAAACAGGTTTTGTTGGATTTTTTTCTCGTAACTTTCGTCGTTTTTCCACACATTTTATTTTATTTTTTTTTCCACGTTATTTTTCACGAATAAAACAAAAAGTACGCGTCCTATCAAGAAGTGATTCTTAACGAAATTGTAGATCTTTTTTGGGATAACCATTTTTGGTAATTCATCCTTTTTCGTATCCTACATAGTTTGTCCACGAAATGAAAATTTTTATTTTCCATTATTTTTTGTGCATTCAAAATTTGAATTTTCGATTTTTAAATAAAATCCAAAAATCGATTATGATAATTTTGTAGGGCTTTCAAAAAGAAATTTTTTTCTTCTCTTGACTTTTCAAATCGTGCGTTTTTCGGCTTCAAATTTTGATTTTCAGTTGATTAAAAAAATTTGAAAAAAGCTATAACTCTGAGAATTTTCTTTTTATCGAAGAAAGTAATGAGGATAAATTATTTGTTCTTTTTTAATACTATAAATTACGGACGGCCGGACGGACAGATACATTCGTAAAAACTTGATTTTCGGATTCAGGGGGTCTCGAAACGTGGAGATCCGTTGAAAAACTGTAATGTCAAATTTCCGACAATTCTAATACTTTCTCAAACATAAATGATGAGAATATAATTATATAAAAATCACATATTGCAGGTGTTTATAAGCAAAAAAACAATTTACTTTCTTGTAGTCCTGTTGAAATTAGGTTGGCCATGTTTTCTACATGAACTCTTGTAGAATAATAGAATTTATAAACAATTTAAATGAACAAATAGATATTATATATATATATATATATATATAATTAAAAATTTGTCATAAGGACAACCGCAGGATTTCGCCGGGAGCAGGTGCTAATCTGAAAAATTGCACCCGTTTCCAGCGAAATCGCGG
>NC_046662.1:148207158-148208836 GCF_010883055.1 Belonocnema kinseyi
ATATATACACAATTTAGAAGTTAAAAAACTGTAAGGCTGCTCAGTAGACCGTAGGTGTAAAGTTTAAATCATAAAGAAAACATTTGAATGAGCAAATTCTTTTTTCTGAAAAACGACAAAAGTTGCAATAAAACGTTAAATAAACAACTTTTTTAAATAATCCACATTTTTTTTCAACGAGACAATGAAATTTCGTCTGTTTTGCGACCAATGCAAGTTAAGAATGATAATAAAATACATTTATGGAAATGATATAAAATTTCCGGGATAAACTCGAGTGCGAAGCACGAGATACGTGATGAAATTGTGTTTGTTTAAGCCGAAGGAGCTTTAACAAAAGAGAATTCACAATCACCAAATTGCTGCTGTCATAAGAACAGCCGCAGGATTTCGCCAGGAGCAGGTGCTATTCTGAAAAATTGCACCTGCTTCTAGCGCAATCGCGGTAAAATTTCAGCCACAACCACGCCTCACAACCGTGAGATAGGTTAACAGAACATTCCGGGTACAGTCGTTGCAACTCCCTTATAAGGTCTCGATACCTATCATTCTTTTCATTCTCCTTGGCTATGATGTTTTTGTTAGCTGGTGCCGAAAATTCGATAACGAACATGGTTCGCTTCTCGAAGTCAAGAAGAACCATGTCAAGCCTCGAGTGAGCAACAGAAACAATTGTCGAGAATATAAAGTTCCAGTATATGCAGCACTTCCCATTCTCGACAATTGACTCAATTTCCCTAGGAGCATTCAGAGGAGCGATATTAAGGTGAATACCGTAGGAGTGACAGAGATGGTAATAAAGCACTCTTAGTGCCGCATTGTGCCTTTGAATGTAGGTCGTTCCCGCGTATGTTGGACAACTAGATAGTATGTGAGCTAAATGCTCGGGGTGTGCATGGCACGCCCTGCAGCTATCATCGGGAATGTCTTGGCTCAAAATGTGGCGACGGTATGTTAAGGTGGAAATGACACCGTCTTGGCATGCAAAAATGAAACCCTCTGTACCAGACTTCAATCCGGGCGATTTAAGGAAAGTAAACGTTAGCTCACAAGACATTGACTGATCCTTCATATTTCTGTGGAAAATACCGTGCATCCTCTTATCGAGGAGCTGTTCACGAAAGTTTTTCTCTTGTGTGTGGTCTTAGTGCCGCCTCTCTTTCTTTGTCGCCGGCTTGTTCTAGCTGTGGTAGAGTAGGCGTTCCGCTTACATAGCCCCTTTTACGGAGTAATTCAGCGTGGTTTCGCAGACGTTGCTGCGAAAAGTGCGATAGCTCCGGGTGTTTCTCGCACCACAGAGCATGCAGCCGTGCCATGTAACCCCGTTCACGGGCCACACTCGCATCGTAGCAGTCTAGCAAGTCGTGATTCAGTCGCTCCGTCCACCCAAAGGTCACGAGATCCAGCTGATCCATCGAATGGAATCCATTATCATTGGCTCCCCCAGCTCTAGATTGGTCGGCATTGTTGGCCGACCCATTGTCGGGAGCTCTGCGCGTTCTGTTGTTTTGAACCGCACTTACTACAACTATGTTTGTTGTTGTCATTGTTGTTCCCACGAGAAGCTAGGGAAAGAGGTTCGTCCATCCTTGTAGAGCCCTGCATGCAAGGATAAGGCTGCTTACTCTGAGAGGTCGCCTGGTATCCCAGAGTCACCGTTCTAGACACCTCACCCAGG
>NC_046662.1:148208936-148227134 GCF_010883055.1 Belonocnema kinseyi
ATATTATTATATTTTTGAATATTTGAATTGCTGTGAAAATGTTGCATGAAAAAATCTAACTTTTGGATTTTCCATTATTTTTTAAACTGTCGAAATTTATTTTTTCATTTATCAAGAAAATTCGAAAAGTTTTTATGATTTACGGTATTTAGAGCTGAAACTCTTTATTCTCTTGCCATTTTTTCATATCGCCCGTTAATTGGCTTTAAAGGTTCATTTTCGTGTGTTTTTTGGAATTTTGTAAATGCTTTAACTCTCATAATTTTTAATTTTATGAAAACAGTCGCTCTGCGCGCGATGGGTGCCGCGTTTGCTCACAGTGGACCAAAAACGAATTCGTGTGACAACTTCCCAGCAGAATTTGGCATTATTTTCACGTAAGGCGACCGAGTTTTTGCGCCGATTCATAACCATGGATGAAACCTTGATCCACTACTACACTCCTGAGTCAACGCAACAGGCAAAACAGTGGGTTCCACCGGGCCAAAGTGCTCCGAAGCGTCCAAAAACTCAACAATGGGTCGGAAAGGTTATGGCCTCCGTATTTTGAGATGCACATGGCATAATATTCGTGGACAATCTTGAAAAAGGTAAAACCATAACCGGAGCATACTATTCGTCATTATTGGACTGATTGAAAATCGAAATCGCCGAAAAACCACCGCATTTGAAGAAGAAAAAACCGCTTTATCATCACGACAATGCGCCTGTTCATTCATGCTTAGTTGCACAAGCAAAATTGCATGAAATCGTCTTTGAATTGGTTCCTCAGCCACCGTATTTAACAGACCTGGCCCCCAGCGACTATTACTTGTTCCCTAACCAGAAGAGATGGCTCACCGGTAAGCGTTTTTACTAAAATGAGGAGCTCATAGCTGAAACTGAGGGGTATTTTGGAGACCTTCCGATCGAGTACTTTTCGGACGGTATCAAAAAGTTAGAAAATCATTGGACTCGCTGTATCGACCTAAAAGCAGAGTATGTTGAAAAATAAAACCGACTTTGGCCAAAAAAACGTCTCCGTGTTTCATTTTTCAGGGACTTACCAGACTGCCTAGTATATACAATTATTTCCCTCCTTGCTACTATATCTGAATCTCTACTATTTTTATTTTTAAAATTGTGCATGAAGCGTGTCTAGACTTGTTTTGATTTTACTGCTATATTTGTGTTCAATAAGAGTTCTATTATCGAGGTGAAAACGTGTCTAGACTTGTCTTCCTCTCCACCTATAGTACTTCTTTACTCTTGTATAGCATAAGATCTCTGGGTAGTCAGCTATAAGCAGGTGCTGATAATAATTCGTTCAATGTCACTGCTACTACTGCTACTACTAGAAAAATAGTTCACATGATGAAAGGGTATGCTTCACGCAAGACAAAACAAAAATCTCGTTTTAACCACACTCTGCATACTCAATAACTCTTGAAGTAAAAACGCGATTATTGGTCTTGAATTGCAGCCCGATGAAAGTTTTCAGTCAATTATAAAAAATGCATTTAACAAGTTACAAGGAATCACTTCTGTGGAGGAAACATAATCTAAATTCTAACAACAGTTTCAAGTAAGAAGTGGCTACTTCGAAAATGAGGGATATTTCACATCAGAGTTGGAATTGCTGAAGATCAATGACTACATATTGAAGTTCACAACGTCCTTCAGTGAAAATAGTATTCTTTTGGACAGAATACCTTTTCCTGCGGGTAATTGCAAAGGTAGCGAGAATGGGGAAAGTTCTTGTGGAAGCCAAAAAAAGGCTTGTGTCTGCAGTAGCTAGGCAATAAAAACCATCTTTGTTGGTTTAAAACCCATTATTTTGTATGCAAATGAGTATTTCGGAATACCTAAAGCATTGTGTGGCTTATTAGAATATTGTGGATCTCACATTATTCAATTTTATTAACTGAATACGGCGTTGCTGTAAAAATATCTGTGCCATCTGGAAGTGTTATTTTTGAACTGATGAACCATGAAATGTGTGGCAAGCAAAAAAAATGTAATTCATAAATATTTAGCATCGAAATTCAACAAGCATTACACTGATATTGGAAGCGTGCATTAATTTTGAGGGATTTTTAAGAGATGCCTTTACTTGTACTATATCACATCGAGGCATATCGTTCCTATACGCATGTCGCAGCCTAATCATGTGGCCTTAGTTTTCATTAGGTGTAGTTTTACCGAAGTGTAAACAGCATAGTTTATATAACAATAAATATGTCGGCTTACGTACCAACAAAGCACCATTTGCGGGAAGTTTTACTCTCTTTTTCAATTCAAAGAAAACTGCTGCTGAACGTCATCGATGACTTTTGGAAACTTACGTGAATTATAATTGGAGACTTTTGTAAACTTACGTGGATTAATCGACGGAGCATAATTATACTCCATCGATTAAAACGTGTGAGTACTGGTTTCGAAAATTTAAAAGTGGTGACTCCGAAAAGGTGAAGGAAGAACTTCCAGGCCATCCTAAAAAGATCGTGAATGAGAAACTGGAGACGTTACTCGGTAAAGACCCATTTAAAACACAAGATGAGCTTTGCAGAATCATTGGGAGTTGATCTTTCAACTATTTCAAGACGCTTACATGCACTGGGAATGGTCCAAAAGCAAAGGAAATTAGGAGCCGTAGGAACTAAAGCCAAGAGATGTGGAAAGGAGATTTCTTACTAATAAACAGCTGCTACTCCAGCGTCAAAATCGGAAAAGGGTTCTGCATCGAAACCATGAAGGGCGTACTTTATCGAAAACAAATAATGCGATTGAGCCAAACATTAAAAGAGAAACGGCCTCAATACGAGTAGAGACACAATTAAATTATTATTCTGCATGATAACACTCGGCCCCACATTGCAATACCTGC
Source organism: Belonocnema kinseyi (assembly GCF_010883055.1). Classification (NCBI taxonomy): domain Eukaryota; kingdom Metazoa; phylum Arthropoda; class Insecta; order Hymenoptera; family Cynipidae; genus Belonocnema; species Belonocnema kinseyi. The sequence goes on from NC_046662.1 coordinate 148,211,803, forward strand.
CAAAACATAGTTGGAAAGGCTGAAATGGGAAGTCCTACCCCAACCGCCGTATTCTCTAGACATCACATCGTCTCGTGGCCACCTCTTTCAATCTAGGACTTATGGTCTGCCTGAGCAACGATTTACTTATTATGAAAATGCCAAAAAATGGGTCGATTCATGGATAGCTTCAAAGGACGATTCATTTTTCTGACGTGGTATCCGTATGCTGCCAGAAAGATGGGAGAAAGTAGCGGCTAGTGATGGACAATATTTTTAATGATAAATTGATAACCACTTTTTTTTAATAAATCCGCAATTTTACAAAAAAAAAACACCCCTCAAAATGAATGCTTCTTTAAGTAAATCTATTTAACCATTCTGAAAAGGTTTTACATCACGTGCGTATATCTTAAAATCAATAAATATATGGAGATTATTTTTGTATTCTATCAATCTTTCTCAATAAATGTGACTAAATTAAAATCTTTTAATGTTATATATGAGAATCTAGCCATAGCAGAACGATGGGAATGAGGGAAAAGTGGATAGGGGTAAGCGTGGGTGTCACATACAGTGAACAACAAGTGGAGGGGGGTCTGGTATTAGTAGGGCCTTACGACTCTCTTATAGAAACAATGGCGCCTTTTTATGCGTACAGACAGATTTCTTTATGAAAATCTTTTTTTCTAAATCAAAAGCTCTCAAAACGTGAAGATTTCATCAAAACCGAAAAAAGTCCAATTTTATGTAAAACTAATACTTTCTTATCAGAAAGAGAATGTGAAGAAATTTGGTTTAATAAAGTATTAGGTATTGTTGGATCGAGAATTTAGTTGAAGATACAAATACAATTTTTTTTAATGTATCCGCTTTTTTCTTCAAACATGACAGTCAAATGTCAAATTGGCTCCAGGGGGGTGTCGACTTAACTCCGTTAACATGTATTCACGTTTTCTTTATCTTTATTACCTTACTGTCCTTGTATAGGACTAAGCGTTTGTCCTTTCCCTACTACATGCCCCTTACTTTCTCTCATTTCTTCCAGTCTCATTATTCAGCTTGCCGCTTGTCCACTTCCATCCAAGATCCACCTTATCCTGTCATCCACACTCTCACCACAAACTCAAAGCCTCGTACTCAATATCGTCGCCTTGTTTCTTTTAAACCTTGCCATCGCTCTATTCACTTCCTTCCTACTTATCCCGTTATCTCTATATTCTTCTCCTTCTATTACCTTCCCTATTTCACCTACTACCTTATTTTCCACTCCTCTCAACAGTCGCTTAAAGTACAGGGTCCACTCATCCACCTCGATTTCTTAATTGATGCCCTTCCTTCCCCCTCTTTCCCTATTGATCACCTCCCATTTCCTCCCTTCCCTGATCGCTTTTTCCACGTCTTCCATATGCTTACTTTTCTCTAACTGCCTTTTATCACTCAACAATCTTTCATGTTCTATCTTGCTCCTATTATATTCCTGTGGCCCTATCTCCCCTTGTCTCTACTTTTTCACATTTTCTTTCATTTTATCTGTACTCTCCTTACATTCTGCATCCCACCAGCCCCTCTTCATTCCCTCCTTCTCCTTCCCTAGCCTTACCTCTTCTTTTATCCTCTCTGTTAAGTCTTTTATCTTTTCCAGGTGCAAGTCCGCGTCTTCTCCTTCCAATCCCCTAATCTCCTCATTCTCCATTCTTTTCCTGAATTCTCTCCATTTATCCCCCCCCCCATCTACTAATTTTCACTTTCCCTTCGCAAGTTCTTTCCTTCTTTCGCTACGCCGCTTCCATCCTGAGCATTTCAATGTCGCTATTAGCAGGAAGTGTTTTCAGCCTATTTCATCACCTACTTCCACTTTATCCATTTTTTCCCTTGCTTTTTCTTCTGCTAGAATGTAATCGATCACATACTCCCCTTTACCCATAAACGTCAATTCCCCTTTGTCATCTGCCCTTATATTCCCATAGCAGATAAACCACCCTTCCTCTCTAAATAGGTTCAAAAGAGTGTTTCCCTCCTGATATATCTCCCTGTGCTTTGAATTTCTTCAAAAAGTTTCTCTCGCTCAGCATATATCTCCCCCCCCCCATAACTCTCCTGTCCACGCGTCCAAGTCTCCTCCTATCAAGACCAGCTCTTCATTCCTTTCTTCCATCCATTCCCTTAATACTCTCCAACCATCCCCTTGCCCTCTCCTTCTATACACACAAACGATGGTCACCCTCTCTCTTCATCATTTTATTCTTCTTACCATTACGCACTTACGCTTTTCTTTTTCTCTTAACTCCTTCATCTCGCATCAGCTCCTTTTTAACACCTGACACCAAGCCTCCCACCCCTCTGACCTTCTTATGCTCTTTTCTTGATTCTTGCATTGTCCACACATACCCTTTCGGCAACCCTTGTTTCAAGCCCTTCCAATCTTTTTCATCTACCCACGTTTTACTCAGCATTACCACGTCCCACTTTCCAATAGCCTCTCAGAAGACCTCGTTCTTGTTTTTTAACCCTGACACATTTCAGAAAACCATACTCACTCCTCCATCTTTGTCCTGCCCCCTCCTTTTTCATATGCTCAGTTTTTCATCTCTGGTGGAAACCCCGCCTCATCTCTCCTACTCTCATTACCTTTGTTTACCGTTCTTTCATGTATTGTTTCCTCTCATCGTCCCAGATCCACTTCACCCCATTCATGCAGACCCTGTCTTTTCCTTTTCAAACATTACCCCCGTCCCTCCTCTTTATTCATGCTTTCCGTTCGATCATCTACTGCCTCTTTTTCTCTTTCTCCATGTCAGGTCCTCTTCAATTTGTTCATTCCTTCCCCTAAGTACCCTTTTTCTTTCCCTAATTTCTCTCTTTCCTCCTCGTTTCCCACTTTCACTATAAAAACACCTGTTTTCCCTTCTGTGTTTCTCCCTAGCACCTTTACCGCCTCCACTCTCACCCTGAACCCAAAAATCTTTCATCATCTTCTCTACTTCTTCCTTTCTCGAATCACTTTCTACTTTAATTAATTTAATTACTATATTTCGCTTCCTTTTTTCTCTATCTTCTCCTTCTAGTCCTAATTTTATTTAATTTAGTCGTCTGCGCATTCTCTTATTTTCCTCATACAGTTTCTCATCATCTCCCTTGACTACGTCTTCTACTCTCACCTTTTCCTTTTTTTCCTTTCCCGCATTCTGTTTCCTGGCCCTCTCCTCAAGCGAACTCATTTCAGTTTTCCTTTCTTTCTCACTCTCTATCTGCTTACTTTCTAGATTATCCAGTTTCCTAAATACCTCCTCTTTCTCGGCCACCCACAGAGCATCCCATTCCTTCCATTTCCTTCCCATTTTTTTCACTTCCTCCCTGACTTCTATCCTATTCGTCCTCGCTCTGTCAATCCCTTCACAGGTTTCCTTTCTAAGACCTCTGATGACTTTCTCGAGGCCTTCTAGACTACACCCCCATGCCCTTCTTTCAGGTGGAGTTCTCTGTTTACTCTTTAGCACTTTCTCATTTTCTCCTTCCTCATCGGTCTTCATTCATTTTAGCGAGAGTTCAACATTCAACCAAATAGTTGAATATTCAAATAAAAAGATGAATATATTCAACAAAAAAGAATGTCGTAACCAAGAAGATCCATTTTTTAATTGAAAATTAATTACATTATTCCGTTGGCAACGTTATTTTTTTATATTGTAGACAATGTAGACTTTCAAACTCAAATTATTGTACGGAAACGTTAAAAATTGAAAGTATGCATTTTTAAATGGCAAATTTTTTATTCGACAAATTTTCTAACAACTTTTACCTTGAAGCTCAATTAAAAAAAATTGCTATTTAAAAATGGAATAATTTCTCCATTTTTTAATGGTTTCAGTTTTAGAATTCTGAAGTTTTACGGTAAGCATTAAATTATAAAAGTTTGCCTATCATAACTTTGAACTTTTCAATTAACATTGAAATTGTGGAATTTCTAACCGTCCAATTGACATTTCAAACATTGTTCATTTCTGAATTTTTTTATATTTTACATTTAACCGTACTTTGTATTTCGAAAGTTCTTTCAGAATAATTCGATTTTCAAGGATTACAATCGAGACTATTTTTTCATTTTCACTGCGGAGAAAGAAGGTGTCCTTATTTCGATTTTCCAAAAATGTCTGTAATAAATGTTTGAGTTACATCCAAATTGTTTTAATTTAATACAATTTTGCAATTCTCCAATTTCAGATGCTTTAACTTTGAAATATTCAACTTAATTTTCAATTTCAAATGGTTATCTAATAAACCTAATGCAGAATATTGAAATCAAATTCCTTATTATTTTAAGGATTTTTTATTTCTCTCAATCGGTTTTTATCTCTAACAATGGGAAGGTTGAGTGATGCACGACAGGCACTCAATCAAATGTTGAGCTCGATCCTGGGTTTTTACGAGTTTTTAAGTATCGTTGAAAAAATCACACTCTAGTTTCATTTGGAAATGATCTCTCCTAAATTTCTTTCACTATGGGTACACTCATGATAACCGTTTACTACTTCTAAGGCGTACAAAATGCATTGAATTTTCAATTAATTGCAATAAAAAAATAACCAGGCAATTTTTCGAAAAAAGCTCCCTGTATACGCCTGTATTTAGGCATTTATATTCTGTGGTTGAAATATGAAATCATAAAATTCAGAATTGCAGGAGAAAAGCTTGATCGAGTAATACATTGGCTAATTTTCGATCCTGAGGAAGCGCCTTAAGCGCCAGGGTCGCGTAAGATAGCCAATTTTGTATGAAAGAAGTTCATTTCTACACACCAACATCTGCCCTGTATGTATAAAATGTAGGTTTTGACCGTGCATAAATATTCAGTTGAAATTGTGGTTAAGTAGACAGTGTTGATTACTGGTCAAAATAGAAACCGGAGATTTGTCAAGTGAACATAACTATAGTTCCATAGCTTGTTTAAACGCCAGCTACAATCCATTCACTGACATCCTCAAAGAGAGTATATTAGCATCTATCGAGCCGGTATATAGTTCAATCGTGGATATAGGGCGCCTGGACTAGTAACTGTAGGTGATACCAACTCCCAAACATGCAAGCAAGTGCTAAAAACATTAGTGCATATACTTAGTCTATGCTCAAGGTGTGCACGCAACTGGTAGGGTGATTTTTTTAACTTGAATCTTTCAAATATCTCGAAAAATAAGCACTCTATGAAAAAATAATATGAATCAAAATTTAATCACTCTGTGAAGTACATACACTGATGTTAAAATCGGTTCTCTTACGCTGCCCCCTGGGGGTGGGAGTGGGGGCAAGTTCGAAAAATTAAATGGTAAACCCTATTTTTTATTGCATATTTGGATTCTTTGGATAAAAATGCGTATGATTTGTCCAAAACATTTTTCACGTTTCGCGATGCATGGCGCTGTAATCGACGAAATTCAATTTTTTATTTTACTGTTACTGAGAAAGCTTGCTTACGATTATGCAATACTCGAAATTAGTCTTAAGGAAAACTGCTACTTTTAGAGTAACCCAGGAACAACGGCGTGGACGTAGCAGTTTTCTGTTCCCTTCGGGGTGCTTGATTAACGTGAGTCCGCTCGCCTCTCATATTTCGCGGTACTCAGGGAGTCATCTTTTAACTAAAGTAAGTGCTCAAAATGATGACCTTCGGCTTTAATGCACTTATTAATCTGCAATTCAAATGCATTTATACAACAGAGAAGTGTATCTTCTTGAATTTCAGCACATGCACTTGTAATTCGGTCAATCATATTCTCACGTATTGTTGGTTTTTCTTTGTATGCTTTGTCTTTCAGATAGCCCCACAAAAATAAATCTGGTGAAGTAAGATATGACGATCTTTCAGGCCAATTTATCGGACCGTCTCTGCCAATCCAGCGACCATTGAAATCACGGTCAAAAACTTCTCGTGCTACCGCTGAATAGTGTGCCGGGCAACCATCATGTTGAAACCACATGTACTACTGTATTTCTAAGCTTATGACTTCAAGCAATACCGGCTGTTCATTTTCCGAAATGTCTTAGTATTTTTGACCATTTAAGCTGCCTTTGATAATCTGGGGACCGATCAGTTTGTTGCCAATTATTCCACACCATATGTTGACAGTCCATAGACGCTGGTGTTCCATTTTACGAAGTCACTGCGGATTTTCAATACTCCAGTAGTGCATGTTGTGTCCATTAACTATTTCGTGGTTCGTAAAAGACGGCACGTCAGATTATTGGCCACTGCAGCTAATAAAGCAATTTCATTATTTTCTCCAGTGACTGTTGTTGTACGGGTCTTTTTCTTAGGTTGAACACTTCCATCGGTAGTAAATTTTTTAATAGTACAATAAAATGAAGCACGTGATACAATTCTATTTGAAATACGTTGAGCGTACAGATTGACAGCTTATCAAGATTTCTTTCAGCTTCTCCATACACCAGAACCATTTCAATTTTTTCTTGTACGGTTAGTTACTCCATTGTAAAGTAGTATTCGGAATAATCTTTGATCTAACTAACAGTGTAAAATGAAGAAAAACTGAATTTCATTGATTACAGCGCCATCTATCAAAAACAAGAAAAATGATTAAGGCAAATCATACGCATTTTTACCCAAATAATCTGAATATGCAATAAAAAATAGGGATTTCCATTCAAGATTTCGAACTTGCATCCACCCCCTAGGGGCGGTATGGGGGAACCGATTTCAACATTAGTATATGTACTCCTCAGAGTAATTAAATTTTGATTCATAACATTTTTTCATAGAGTGCTTATTTTTCCAGATATTTAAAAGTCTTCAGTTTAAAAAATCACCCTCTATAGAGAGACACAATACGGCTTTTAAAGTGTTGCTTTACTATCTTCGGCACTTCTACGGCATTGATCTAATGCCCGTCTTGCCAAACGCTCAGGAGGAACTCAAATCCATTGTCGAGAACGGTCAGTGTAAGATCTACTAGAAATTCTCATTCTCCAAAACTTAACGTATCAGTGCTACAAAGTCTAATATTGTCCTCCAAGATCTAAAGATCTAAATATTTTCCACATCAGCTGATGGTAATATCACAGCAAAGAAGGAGGAACAACGGGCGAAATATGAAGCATTTGTTTTCGAGCTGTGCAGTTCATTTTTCAGTAGATAGCCAACGCAACATCAGGCTTAGAAAATTACAAGCCGGATTCAAAAGGCTATTCTTGTGGAATAACTTCATCTGGTCTGTCAACACTGTTCCTTATAACATTCTACAATTGAATAGTATATCTAAGAAAAGTATCCACAGGTGAAATGTCCATCTTCAGCTGTTCCGTCTGCCACGTTAAGTTATCCGCGGCCAGAGACTGTGCTGCAAGGAATAGAATTGTGCGATAACATCTCGCGTAAATTATCCATTTTAACTGGAATTCTAGAACAGAAGAGCAGGGGTGAATTTGTACAAGTTCTGGTTGCATTGGGATTGGTTGCTTTGAAGAACCATGATTGTAGCTTCCGGATCCTGCAGCTTCTCATACTTCAACATTTTTATTAATAAATCCATTTTCCAGGCAAACTATGTTAGGTAAGAAAGCAATGTTAAAAAGAAAAATGATTTATACAAAAAAGATATGCACATTTTTTAAAGAACAATTTTTTATGAGACCTTTCACATCATAACTTAGATCTGACACGTTTGAAATAATGGGACAGGAGGAGAGAAAAGAGCGTTAAACAAAGAATGCGCTAATGAGAAATTTTGCGAACTGGGCAACAGTAACACTCATTGCCTCCTTTTCCACCTATAAGCTCATACAACTAAACATTGATTAAAAATGTTAATTGTTAATACAAATTAAGGACTAATACAAAAGAATCAATAACTTTCGGCTAACTGCCCAAATAGCGAAACTCAAAATCATGCGATAAGAATTAAAATTCCAAGAGTTATTGGTAATAAGCAATAAAAGCATCTTTTAAAAATTCAGTTATATATTAATATTACCATTAGCTCGAAAATGAATGTAGATCAATTCGATCAAATAACTTCCTACACCTAAATGCTCGAGCTAGTAAAAACATGCAGATTGCTCTTCTTAAGGAACGAAGTGACCCTTAGTAAATAAACAAATAATCAAATCAGAGATACAAAAATTCTTTACAGAATTATTGAATATCTTCCTCACTGGGTGAAATTATTTATTTGCCAAAATGACTAATAAGCTATTTCAATTATTATTTAAGCACTTTGTTAAATTATTCTAATAAGTCTTAAAGTACTTATAATCAGTAGACTCGTTTAGATCAATATAAAATGCGATTAAAATAATGAATTTGTTCATTGACAAGAGTAACCAACAAACGATAGAATGAGTTTAATAATTAATAATTATAAGAATAATTAAATACTATTTTTAAATCGAAACTTACAAAATTATAAATAAGTAATCTATTAAAATAATAAGTCTGCTTATATTTACGAAATAAAATTAGAGAGTATTTCTCCTATTTCTATAGCAAAAAAATAAGTAGAATTAACCTGAAATGTAGGTAGTCAGAAACAATTCTTAGGTACGAGAGAGAGAGAAAGGGGGGGGGGGAGTAACGAGAGATTGCGGCGTTCCAACCATACATATGTGTGAAAATTCTCCCTAGAGGGAATTTATTCAGGACGTAGTCAACGGCTCGGTTTACGTGAATGAAACTTCCAAACTGCCCTTTGTGAAGATAGTCCTTAATAAGCTAAAACTTAAAGAAACGATTCACTCCTACAAGAAAAATACCAATGCAACTTGTAATTAATAGTTAATTTGCAAATAAAGCAAAGAGAGAGGTCTAGCAACTGTTATGACCGTAACTTAGGATTTCTTAGTCGCGCAAAGAATTGTTTGGATAACAAAAACATGTTACCAACTGATAATAGGACAATGATGATGGAAACAGTAACCGATTCCACTTCGGACACCTACATACGAGGACTGCACAATGAGATAGCCACTTCTGTATATACCCGCAATAGCAAAGATCTCTATGAGACCGACGAGCATGCTTGACATACTATATAAAGGAGAGACAACGTTACGCCGACAAAGGAAATTCAATCTCGGTCACCTCTTATCATGTATATCTACTCGAGAAAAATAGACAGATACAGTACATGAAAAATAATATCAAGAACAATGTTTCAAACCACCTCCTCGTTTAAAAATTAAGTACATTAATCAAAGCGACATGGTTGGTAGACACAAGGAACAAAGGATAAGAGCGAAAAGTCTCAAAACACCCTATATAATTCATACAAAATAATTTTAGTAAGCTGTGCATAGACATGTTTGTTCGCAAAATAAAAAACATACAATCGCACACGGTGCTGTAACGCACTTATTTGCACAATACGAAGCCTCTCGTTAAATCCTTACGGATCGAGGAGAAAGCTTCGTAAGTAAACTAATGCACAAAATAAGAAAGATATTTGGAGTCAAGAGCATCACTACGTCCGGGTACCGCTTACAAACTGTTGGCTCCCTGAAACGTAGTTATATTGCACTTTCTAATTACATTATATGTACATTACGCGAAAGACTACGATGATTGGAATAGGTTACTACCCTACGTGTTCTTCGCGTATAATGCATCTTTACAAAAAATCTACCAACTTCACCCCCTTCGAAAAAATATATGGAAAAAATCCGCATCGATAGACTCGGATTTTCTTTCCTCCAGAGGGAAGCTTAAAAATCTATAGATCTTATCTGCGCAATTGAATAATTAGGTTAAACTAAATTCAGAAAATTACAGTAAAAAAATTGTAAAAGCTAAGGAGAGGTTTAAGGGTAGATTACTATGAAGAGCTTAGGTGCTGAAGGCAAATATTGAGATTAAAGTAATTATTTTTCAAGATTTAAGAAAAAATCAATTTAACGAACGTGCGGCTGGAACTTATAAGATCGTGGAATTCACTGAAAGCTACAATGTAATTCTGGATACCTACAAGGGTACAAGATTCAAGAAACACACGGATAAGCTCCTAGTCACTTACTGTTAAAAAGAATCTTGAAATGAGAACTAAACAGCGTACCCCTGTTTTTTTAGGCAAATCAAACGAAAAATTAAAATGTATGCTAGGCTGTTATGGGCAATTGCACTAATTGTCTTGCAATCTCCTTGCTCGACCTGCAAAGGCAGCTGCGATTTTTATCGCGATCTTCAATTTGCATCTAGCATTGGGGTATACTACATGTATCTTAGGTCGATGAGCAGGACGACTACAACATGGAGAATCAATGGCTTTCTATCCATAAATCGCCTACGAGATCTGTTCACAGCATCCAAGTCCAAGTTTAACGCTTTAACTAAATACTGTTTACCAACATACGAATGCAATTGTCAACAAATTATAGATGAGCACAACCTACAAACTAAGTTGGGTGATGCAGAACAACTTTAGAAGGACATCGAACGAGAAATGAATGAGCTGGAACAGCCTACCAAAAGAAAGTTTCCAACTTACCACGAAACGAACGAGAATAAGAAGAACAACTCCTTTGCTAGGCTTCTTATAAAAGATTGTCGCACCTACAGCCGGACTTTGAGGTAGGATGATGAACAGGAAATGGATTCTGAAATAGATAATCTTAATAGTGATAAAAACTTATCGCACCTTGTGGGACAACAATCTCATCTTCTAAGGTCTCAATTAGAATAATTTGATAAATTGTCAGAAGAGCACAAGCCGCATCAACTACAACTGCGAGCGCAAGTTATACGTACTACTGTATCCGCCAATGATATTTCTACATCCCTCACAGCATTGAACCATAATTATGCATTGCCCATACTACTACGTGCCATCGAATTTGAAGTAGACATATATCTGCAATCACGCGGAGAAAAGATCTAAACATAATAGCATAAAGTAACGATATAATATATAAATATATAAATATATATACATATATAAACATAATATATAAATAAAGAATTAAAAAAGTCGATCAAATGAGGTTGTTTCTTACCAATACTTAAACTAATAACCAGTTGAGCTATTCCTATTAAAGTACACACCTCGAGCGTATGCTTTGAAAGTAGTATCGCCATGCGAGAAAAGCTTTCACTTGAATGTGCCATAGTTGTAAGAAACCTTTCGATTTCGGTATGGGTTTTTTACAATGAAAGTCTTTGGCCACGTCTTCCAACGCTTGCTGACTCGCTGGTACGATAAAACTGTGGAACGCATCTGTTTACATGCACCAGCGATATTTTAGAATTTTGTATGTCAATAAAAGATTTTTAATACAATTTTTAATACAACGAGAAATATGTTAAAAACGGCATAAAAAATCACATCATATTATAGTCGAGTATTTTATGAATCCTTAATTATCTTTTTCTCCATTGTTCTATAAAAAAATGGTAAAAATTGATATAAATAAAAATTTGCTAAATTAATGTGCGACAAAAATGAAAACCATATGCTTTCTATTAAAAGTGATGTTAAGAGTTCAAACAAGATTTATATTTACCTTTGAGGTATCTTCATTTTAGATTGATTAGTTGAATAAATTTCATTGTGTGTATTGTCTCAGAATCCATTCGATTAATAAAAAGATTTATAAGACAGTAGTAAATTTAAACGAAACGTTTTGTAGGGTGGAAACAAAACTATGTTTCGCTCCATTTTATAAAAAAATAGAAAGCGGACCATTAATAAAGACACACATAGCAATGGCGTATCATCAATTTGATATAATAAGGGTTCTAAGATTTCTAAATAAATTTTGCAACAAAAATTTCTTTAAAATAATTGAAAGAATTGAAAATTATTGGAAAACATACAAACTGTGCTATCTCAAATGCTGTTAAATTATGAACTATGAATTGAAAATTATAATTATATAGTAATTGAATTTAAAAAATGCTTAAATCATTATTACACCATTAAGCCACTTCCCTTTCCGGGTAGGCGTGACTCACTCGGTGGGGAAGGAGTAATGTGGGGAAGGGATAGAGAATTTTCAGATCGATCCAGAATTCTCGTGTTATTTATGTAAATAACACTTTCGTTCCGCAACACTGCTCCGACCCAGGTTGCTGATCAATCTCTCTAGCGACCACCCCAAGTGAATATCCTCACAAAGTCGTTATGTAAGGTTCCCCACTTGGGTCCAATAGCGGCCAATGTCTTTTGTTTTGGGCGTCATTCACTCTACTGACACTCTTTTTATTAACTATTTGCCGCCATACTTTCCTGTCCTGGCATACTTATCTAGCTTCTTATATGTTCATGCATTTTTTCATGCAGTCTCTCGTGTTTCTGTGACTTCTTATGTCTCTTCTAACTAGGCTCTCATTCACACATTCTAACCATTCTTTCCGGCGGTCTACCTCTGGGCCCGCTGCCATTTACTTTACCTTGATACAATTGTTTCGTTAGTCGTTCATTTGACATTCTCTCAACATGCCCGAACCATTTTAACCGATTTCTTTCCCATGTGTCTACTAGCGCCTCTTCTGTATCACATTCTTTTAGAATTATCTCGTTACTAACTTTGTCCATCAGAGTTTTCCTGCATATTATGCGGATGAATCTCATGTCAATCGCGTTAATTTTACTCTTATCTTTTTCTTGATAAGTCTATGTCTTGATACCGTATAGTACAGTCGGTACAAATATAGAATCATGTATTGCCATTTCAGCTTCATTTGATCTATTTTTACTTCTGATAAGGGGGCCTGCTCTATCAATAACCTTCTTACCTTCGTTTATGCGTCTATCTAATTCCTCATCTATCTCCCCGTCCCTAGTAAATAAGTTACCAATGAATACGAACTTATGAACTTGTTCAATTCCCGCATCATTTAATAAAATATTGCATAGTGTTTTCTCACTCTTTCCTTCGAAAACCATAGTTTTTGTTTTATTTGCGTTAATTTTGAGGCCCATGCTCTTCATTCCTTGTCTAACTCCTTGAATAATATTGAAACAGTCGCTCAATTTCCCATTCACCCTTACACTCGCTTTGCTACCCGTATAGGTATATTATTTTTATAGCTTGTAGGAGGCATCCATTGTCTCCATACTCTTTCAGGACTTTACAAAGTTTACTTCTATCTACCTTGTCAAAAGCTTTTTCTAGGTCAACAAATGCACAGAAAACTTTTTTTCCTACTCTCAAACTTTTTTCTGTTATTTGCCTCAAGCTAAATATTTAATCCGTACATGACCTTCCTGGCATAAACCCACTTTGAACTTCCCAAGTCTTTGCTTCTTTTATTTTCATTACCCTACGAATAACTATTTTTGAGTATATTTTACTTACGGTACTTAATAAGCTTATCCCTCTGTAGTTATTTCAGTCGCTTTTATCTCCCTTTCTTTTGTTTATTGGTACGATAATCGCTTTTTTCCAATCGTCTGGTACGTCTCCCATCTCGAAACATAAATTTATCAATTCGCGCAGTCTATGTGGTATGCACTCGCCACCGTGTTTAAGCATTTAAGCTTTAGTACCTCCTACTCCGGCAGCCTTACCGTTTTTCAATTTCTTAATTATATCCCTAACCTCAGCGACATAGAATTTCTCAATTGAGTTTTCTATCGCAACGTGTTCAAGATCGCAGGTGTGGTGTCCTATAGCTTCATCTCCGAATTTTCTCCTAAAATAGTCTCTGAAAGCCTCTAGTATTCCGTCTGCATCATATACCATTGCCCCCCTACTATTTCTCATATTGACAAATTCTGTACTTTTGTTTCCTTTCATTCTTTATAAAACAGTTTCTTGCTTCCTTCAAATTCGTGTTGTATTTTCATCTCTTCTTCTGCTCTAATTATATCTTTACGTTCCTTAACTAATCGTTTGATTATTCTGTTTTTGTGTCTATAATCATTTCTACGTCTATTTCTTTCCTCATTGCTAAGACTTGCGATGTTCAAAGTTCTCCTGTACGTTTCTCTCTTTGCTTTTTGGGCAGCCTGAATTTGATCATTCCACCACGCATCAGCAGACATTCTTCCCACAACTGCGGTACCACACACTTCTATCATACATCTAACAATGATATCCCGCAACTTTGTCCAGGCGCCCTCTATATCTTTGTTTTTTATACAGCCCTCCCGTGTTGCTCTATCTATGCTTTTAATTATCTTATTTTGGAAATCTATTTGCACATCCGGTTTCTGTAGGTTCTCAATTTTGATTCGCGTTTGTTTTGTTTTCTTGGTTCTCTTTTTTCTCCATCCTTTCTAAGCATATACCAACTAATTTATCTACGTTATAGTATGTTCTTGGATCCCCAAAATTACCTAGTACTCTTTCTGTATCCTGATTTTGGATGCACACCCATCCGTTCATGTCTCCTAGTAGAATTACTTTTTCCCCATGTTGGCAAATATTTATTGTCTCATTTAGAGTGTCCCAAAAGCCGTCTTTTACATCTCTGGGATCACTATCAACTGGCGCGTAGCATGCTATGATAAATAGTCATCTGATTCCTACTTTCATTCTAGCCCACAACAGTCTGGGAGATACGAAATCATGGTCTCCGAGGTGCTATTTTGCTCTTTCATTAAAAATCAGACCTACTCCTTGTTTACCATGTGATTCACTGTCCACTCCTGACCATATTTCAAATCCGCCTTTCAACACGCCGGTTTTTATGTCTTTAGTTTCGCATCCTTTTTTCTTTGTTTCAGGCACACATAAAGTATCTAGTTTCCTCACTTCCATAGTTTGACGCAATTCTTTTACCTTGAGATCATTTACCCCCCTAGCATTCCAAACACCCAGTCTCTTTGTAGTTTGTATTATTCATTGTTTAGATTATACGACCAACTATAACTTTTATGCAATAAGTTTATTTTCTGAGTCAAAATCATGTCAAAGTTAAGTAGCAAATCGTCATACAATTAAAACATCGGATTTTATATAGTACATCAGTAAGTTGAAAATTGTCGAAAGGTTCTTTCCCTAGTTTAATAAATACATAAAGTTTTGACTTAATTCGCAAAATTGTTGTGATATTAAGATCATGAAGAATTTAAAAAATTTTTAAAGATACCTTTCCATGAAAAAGTAGAGAAACTGAAAGTTTAGAAACAAGATTTCTAACTACATTTGCGTTTGTTTGTTTGGAAAGAGAATTTTTAATTGTTTTAATTTTGTTATTTATATGTGTTAGAATAAATTTTAATAGATAATTATTTAAATAAAGAGTTTTTGAAATAAATTCAATGTCTGACTTGGGAAATGATTCATGTAATAATTTAGGAGCTGTATCAATCATATTTTCAACTATGGAAATTTTAAGTTGTATTGGATGGTTGGTGTTTGATATATGAGCGAATAGAAGTTTGCAAATGATTACTAGACATATA
>NC_046662.1:148227234-148231383 GCF_010883055.1 Belonocnema kinseyi
GTGTGTTTGTTTGTGTACTCAATAGCGTCTGGAATGACCAGTCAGTGTCCGAATTTACGAGCACCGCGTAAGTCGTACTAAGTCGTTTAAACCTAAGTAAGTTAATGAGTAAAAATAATAAATATTCTATCATGTGAACTTTTCTTAGAACGTTCAAACAGTGCAACTCGTAGAAAGTAGCAATAAAGTTACGTATTAGATCTTGCCGCCAAATTCCAAGAGTTTGTCTTCCCAATTTCCTTCTCTTGATTCTGACCATAAATTTTCTAAATCAGAAGCAAGTTTTGTTGAGATGTTTGAGATCTTTAACGACAGTTGGAGAAAAAAACTTAATATCTATAAGAATAAGTATTTTTACAATGCCAATCTGTAATGATATTACCTGAATCAGTCGTTATAACTTTAACAATAAAAAAAGGAATGGAATTATTAGTTTCAATCTCATGTGTGAATTTAAGTCTAGGAAGGTAAGCAGGGCCTGCGCTATATATTTGGCCGCCCGTGTGCAACTGTTTTTTCCTGCCTTCCCCCCTTTCCCCTTTTCTTTGAAGAAAAGAAAAAAATGCATTTTCTATATACGTATGCTCTATTTTTACTTGAACATTATTGATATTATTTACATTATTATTATCATACACATACTAGACAGTCTGATAAGTCCCTGAAAAATGAAACACGGAGACGTTTTTTTGGCCAAATCTTTGTAGTTTTTCATATTAATCCATCTACTTTAATGCTGATAGTGACTAAATCAATTGAATTGTTTGTAAATAAAGACGAAACATCTGAAGAAGCCATGACGTGAACAAAAGGAGGTGTTTCTTTTTAGACTAAATTCAAAAGAATTTTTAACTTGAGTTGTTGGAACTACCAGAACTTTTTAAAGAATGTAATTGAATATATTAGCCATTTTATATGTCGGTGAATTAATTAATGAGAAAGCAGGTCGAAGTGGACAACTAGGTTTATGAACTTTAGGCAAACCATAAATTCGAGGTATGTTAGTATCATCCCTGGCGGACCAACGAAACCTCTACTAAGTACCCGAAAAGGCCCCATTAAGTCCCCATTCGGTTCCTTTTTATTAAAAAAACTTTAAAAAAAACAACAAGATCAACCTTTAAACTGTTTAAATTCGGATCCTACGTTAAATTTTCGATTAGAAACTCACGGAGTAATCGCAATACTTTTTTTCAGCGTTGAAAACTTTTTTAAATGTCATTAATTTCTGCTAAAGGTGACTTCAAGCGCATCCATAACAGCTCAAGCAGTATGTTGCGCGCGAAGTTTAAAAATACAATTCTTTCTCACTTGCATCGCAGCGATGTAGCCTGAGGTTTTCACTGCGTGGCGTTAGCATGCAGACAAAATTCTTAAAGTTACAGACGGAACGCTTAATAACTGCTACTAAAGGAAGATGCACTTGAAGTCGCCTTCGGCCCATGTAAAGGACAGGTATTTTATTTTTGAAGTTTTTAACGCTGCAAGAAAACGTATTGCAATTACTCCGTGAGTTTCTAATGCAAATTTTAACGTAGAATTCGAATTTCAACAATTTAAAAGCTTATTTTGCTGTTTTTTTTTTCAGTTCTTTAAAAGGAAACCGAATGGGGTATTTACGGGTACTTTGTAGAGGCTCCAATCGGTTCCTTTGGTCTGCCAGAGATGAACTAAGATATCTTTACCAAAATAACCGTTAATTCATTATGAATGTAACAATTTAAAAGTTTTATTTTTTACTTCTTTCTCTGGATTTCTATTTATTTCTTTATATGTTGTATTACCATTTAGTGCTCCTTGGAAATACATAGGGCGCTACAAAAGTTTTACAATGCGTGAAACTTATTGGAAGATATGTAATGATCCTTGCGGCATTTGAAAGAGCGTAAACATTTAGGTGGGGAGAGGTAACCTCTTAACCCATTTCGAGTACAGTCCGAATACGACGTCAGGAAATATTAAGAAATGGCGTCGTGGACGATGAAAAAATATCATGAGATAATTCGCGAATCGTCCGCGAGACCAATATTTTTTCTTGTGAACTGTTTGTATCATCGGAAAATTGTTATCCGATGTGAACAATCCTCACTCAATATCGGAGACATTTCCTCAAAACTTTGGTCAACATTTCAGCTGCGAGGAAAGTGGCACGGTATTCTTCCTTCGTCGACGACGCCATTTCTTCATCTTTTCTGGCTGCATACTCGGACTGTACTCGGTACTGGTTCAAGAGGTTTCCTTTCCCCGCCTAATTGTAGACGCTCTTTCAAATTCCGAAAGGGTCGTTTCTCTGCTTCTAATAGGTTTCGTGTATTGCAACACTTTCATAGTGCCCTACGTATATATGTGCCTGTCCTTAATCGGTGCCCGATCCCTGTTTACCGGGCGTAAAGGCGGTTTATTTCGCCATTGAACTTGCGTCATAAAGAATATTATTTTTTGTGTGTAAAATGTAGCTCTGAGTCCCCGCAACACAAATAAATATGTGTGACTTGCAAATTCTTGAACCCGGTATCACGTTAACTATTTTTTATCGCTCGCCGTTGCAAACTGGAAAAAATGACTTCCTCGGGCTTGACGTTTATCCCATGTATTAACAAATTATGGCTTTTTCCACAATTATCGGGGCAGATCGTTTCCAGATGATAATAGAGTGTTATTTTTCCTCTTTTCTCAGATTCCACGACAAAAAATACTGGAGAAAGATGCTGTTTATTCTTTAATAGGAAAAATGTGGAATCGCAAGTTATTTCATTTTCAAGATTACACTTGAAGGGTATACAATTTTTTTCTTTTTATTCTCTTGAATGTCTATTTCAAATACGACTGCTTGCATCACAATGAATGTGCTATTTCTCAGTTTTGATGAACTATTCTGTTTCAAACAAGATAGTAACATTTTTAAACAAAGAACTTAATTAAGATCAACTAAAGGGATGAAGCTCAAAACATGGATTTTCAACAAAACAGTCCCACATTTAACCAAATAGTTGAATATTCAACCAAAATAATGCAATGTTAACCAAGACGGTTCGTTAATTACAAAAAAAGAAAAATTTTCAAACAAATAGTTTAAATTTCTATAATAAAAAAAAAGAAAAATTTGCAGTCGAAAATGGAATAGTTAAATTGTTGGTAAAGAAGATTAATTTTCATTAAAAAAAATACAAATGTGCAACATAATATATATACTTTTTCAACAAAATTTTTAAAACCATGAAACCAAAAAGGCGAATTATCTTGAAAACGTGCGACAAGCAAAATAGCGCATCCCACCTCTCTCTTAAAGGAAATGAAATATTGCAAATTCACTTATTTTCACTAAATATACAACAATACATTTTTTAAATAAGTGTCACTAACAATTTTTAAGCATAAATTATGTATAAATATATTAAATAAATGCAATTTTGTATTGAGTTTTCATACACAGAAAAATAAATACTTAAAGTTATATTCGACTTAATTCCAGATTTGACTTGAATTAAGGAAGTACCTGAATTTAAGTGCGCAAGCTATCTTGAATAAAGCACTAACTTTTCTTAAATGGAAAATCAGCCTTTTTATACTGAAATAAAGTAAAGTATCCTCCTAAAATTTCAATATTCAGTTCTGAAAGTAAGTTGAAGGCAACCTGAAAGAACCTGTAAGGCTTTCGTCACCTAAAATAAAGGAATATACCTTTCCTGAATTTCAGGTTCGTACTACCTTGCATGACGTAACAGAACGCTGGCGCTACTATACAGCTCGTTGCCATTTATTCTGGTCGCACCCTACTCCAATACTCCAGGTCGCGTTGGTCAATGACGGCTAGATACTATGTTTCCATCATTCGAGGAGTTTTCGTTTCACAGATTATACCGATTTTCCATTGGTCCTAATTTTCCTGTATTTTCTTACAAGTTTGAACCCAACTTGTAAATTTTCTAAGACGAATTAGTTTTATATAAAAACAGCTGAGTAGTGTCGGTAAGGCGTGAGAAATTCCTGGTATTTAGTTAGAATATTACCCTTAATTTTAGTTAGGATAGTGTATTAACTTAAGGTTACAATACGAGGGTAGTTCAATAAGTCCTTAGAATGACCAACAGATGGCGCGCGAATCGCTCCAAATCATCTGTTTTCAGTCAGCACCACTCCCGACTAGAT
>NC_046662.1:148231483-148233810 GCF_010883055.1 Belonocnema kinseyi
ACTACTTGGAAAAGGGTAAAACAATCCCTGGTGAATATTATGCATCATTATTAGAGCAGCTGAAAGAAGAAATTTAAAAAAAACGACCACATTTGGCGAGAACAAAAATTCCCTTTCATCACGACAACGCCCGAGTTCACACATGCTTCGTTTCAATGGCTAAAATTGAAGAACTAAAATTCGAATTCGTCGAATACCCACCGTATTCACCCAAAAAAATTGTTTTTTTACTTCATTCTAAGGACTTATTGAACTACCCTCGTAGCTTTCAGTATAAATATATTCTTAATTGAAGAGCGAGCACACCTGAATTTCAGATCATGCCTCCCTGAATTTCAAATAGTCCCGACCTGAATTTCAGGAATCTAATTCCCTTAATTTAATGTTGAGATGTAATTCTTAATTTCAGATTGCCTATGCTTCTTTTTGTGACACCTTTAAATAAGGCGAATTTTCGACTTAAATTAAGTACTTTTTTTGCTGTATACAGCTTTATATCTTATTTACATACATATTTACCAAATATATACATGTTAGAGACACGGAATTCGATGCCTTTACTTATTATCATGATTTGAGTCTTCGCAAATTTAGCATAAAGAATAATTTACTTTTTGTGTCTTAATTTGTACAAAACCTTCAATAAGACTTCTTGGATGAGATAGTAAATCTCAGTTACAGAAGATTTATCTTTTTTTTTTTTGTTGTTCAAAATCTTGTTTCTGGTACTTCTAATTGTTGAATTCGTGATCTTTCAGGATGCATTCTTCTTTTTTCTGATCATGCCTAACTACACTTTTATTATGTTGAGTAACTTCTCAAACTAGGGAACATCCTGTTAATTGTCCTAATACATAAAAAAATTGTACACAACAGAATATTATGTTGATTAAAAATAACAATAAGTATTAGAAAATGTATTTAACGTTTGATTCTTAAGAGGGCGAAGTAAAAAACATTATTTTTCATATAATATTTTTTGGGAAATGCAAACTTTCTTTATCCTCAGGATAACCCGTGATTTTCATTAAATTGGTTGAATATCACTTTTAGTCACTACAGAGAGAGGTATTGAATATTTTTAAATTTGAAAAATTCAAATATTTTGTCTAAATGGTGCAAGAATTGTCGTGCTTTTTTATGTGTACACTTTTTGGCAATAAATTACAATATGAAATTACACTTTTCGAAAAACTAGTTTTGGATTAAGTTAATATTTTTTTAAAAATGCATTCGGGTTTTCCGGTCTCAACAACAGAAAATGTAAGTCAAATTAAATTTTAAAATAAATTTTTAAATTCTAGTGCGAATATTTTTTTTTAATGTTGGCATATGAAAGACAACATACTTAACAAGACTTCAAAAGTTCTACCTATATTTTCGTGATCTTAAACCAAAACACGCAGATTAAGAATTGTTATGAGCTGGGAAACTGTGTAAGGACTATTTTACTTGTTTATTCTGCAAAATTTAATTTTTTATCCTCACCTAGATTTCATTATCATGTATTCAATTGAATTAATGTCGATCTGCTTAATGGAACACTTACTTAAAATATTTGACTAGAATTTTTTATACATTTAATTCTGTTCAAGTGAAAGAAACACATTTCTATTTTGCTGAATGTCAAAAATTTTTTTAAATTAATCTTTAGGTCACTTCAAAATCGTGAGCAAGTAAAGTAGACTCTACGACGCTTCTCAAATGAACGAAGGAGAAATCAAGAAACGAGAAATGTCGTAGAGTCTACTATATCATTTAGCATTATTAGAAGGGTTATTTTTTAATTGGTCAAAAAGCCTACACTGACTAAAGCTGATATCCTAAGAATTTGAAAAACCACAGATGATCGTGAGAGAAGGCCACAACTTTTCCAACCATCTGAAAGACAGATTTCAAAACACGCATGTAATTTTTATTACTCCAAAGCATATAAAATATTATTTTAAAATACTAATACAAACTAATAACAATGACTTAACGGATCCTGACAAGATTCTTATAAACACATTTGCACTTTTTTCTGTTTCTTCAGGGCAGGGGTGATACCTGGCGTTAGGCCGCGCAGTAATGTTTGTAATCGCGGGACGCGAACGGGGCGGCGCTTAGTGGCGCGAAGCAGCACGTGAGGTAGTGGCGGTCGGGCCGGGTGGTTGGCGCGTGGCAAGCCAACGGTCGAGGGCCTGCATGCCCTGGGGCGGGTTTGCCTGACTGGTGGGCGGCGGGAGGTGCATCCGCTTGATGTCACCAGACATCAACTTTCGCCACGCAGTCAGACCGTCCATGAAAGGGAAGGGGAACAGTAGTGGTCGCCGAGTGCGGCTATG